>NW_007250871.1:30471-112959 GCF_000164805.1 Carlito syrichta
CCTCCCCTCCCTCTCTTCCTTCCTCTCTCCCTCTCTTTCTTCCATCTGTCTGAATGGAAAGGAGAAGTCAAGTCACAGAATGGAGACAGAGAGCAGAGGCTCCTGCTAAAACCCTAGTATAATCGCATGCCAAATAAGTCACCATCCTGAAGATTTCAACCCGACTCTTCTGTCTATAAACAAATGGAAGAGGAGGAACAAGAAAGAGCGGTCTACAGTTCCTGTCAGTTTTGTATAAAGGGGCTGAAACAGCATTTCCTGCTGATATCCAATAGAGGTGAGAAATGATTTTGCCTGAAATAAGGATGGTGTGAGGAAGTGTGTCTTCTAGCAATGAGTACGATGTGCAAAGAACAAACAGATTAGCCACATGTGATCAAATGCCCAGGAGCCAGCTCCTGAGAAGGGCAGGACCACCAAATTGATTTCATCAGACAGACAAGCCACACCTCTCTGTATTAGTGTCCATGATCCGTGAACATCAATAGCAGCAAATATCAAGCTGCAGTCAGGGTTGTAGTCCTGGATCTATAGCTAGCAATTAGCAATTCTTTAGGCAACTTAAAACATACTTTCTCATTGAACTCTAAGCTGTCCTCCACAAAATTCCCTTAGGACAGAGACTGAGTCTGAAGGGCCATCACATGCTGGGACCTACTACAGTCCGAGGCATGCTGAATGAACGAATGAACAAACAGCAGCAGTGAGTGATTCCAAGTCTTAATGCTTTCATGGCTATAACAGGGTTAAAACACGAACCTCACAAGGTTTTTATGAGGATTTTGTAGGCCGTTAAGTGTTAAGCACTTTTGGTTTCTCCTTCTACCAGAAACAGCATTAATAATAAATGCCTCCTGAACATGGAATGTAATTTTACTAGGAATGAGGAAAATGCAAACACAGGCCCTAATTTTCACTTCCAAATTTCATGCAAATGCAAATCAAACACAATCCAAGCGAAGTGAGAAGAATTAGAAAGAAATACTCATAACAACAAACATTTGGGCATTAAAGTCACTGGACTAACAAGCAGCATTTTTTTTTCTTATGCCCACCTTGCAAGTGAAAATGTGTTAAACAAGGGTGAATACAAATTTAAAGCATCAGAAAACCAATAAGTAACCTTTGTTTAGCACTTTGACTCTTCACAAAGCAGTTTTTTGTTATTCTCCCCATTAATCCGTATATGTATTCAACGAACAGTTAATGAGCACTGCTTATGAATCAGCCACTTTGAAGGGTAGCCAGAGAAACCATGCACCTCAAGGAGCTATCTGAAGGAAGAGACAAATAATTTGAAACTTATATCATTTTGATTTGCATTAACTACCCTGTAAGAATGATCAGATATTAGAATCTCAATTTTAAAAGCTAATAAACCAAGGAACAGATACTGATTAAGAGCTTCAACTTTCAAGTCAGATGGACATAAAGGTGAACCCCTGTGTCTGCCACTTTCTCACTGAGGGACTGGAGTGAGTTACTTACATTTTCTACATATTACTCATCTGATGGATATTAATAATTGGTCCTCCTTCAAATGGATTAGATTAGTCAAAGTAAGATTATTTTTTAAGTTGCCAAAGCTTTTGGCATATACAGTCTCTCAGTAAATGCTGGCTATTATGATCATCATACATTTTGTTAATGTTATTATCAATAGTATTCGTATTAGATTTACTTAAATTCACATGATTAATAAGTTCCAGAATGATAATAATAAGTTCCAAAATTCAAAGCCATAGCCTCTAAAACAAATACCTATTCACTTTCCCCATAAAAAGCAGGTTGATAAATACAGAATCATGGGCTTGGAAGGAAACTCAAGGTCATCAACCCCAGCGTTTTTTGTAGTAGCTTCTAGTGGTCATGCTGCCTCTGATCAAGATCTTTACTCCCTACTTCAAAAATTAACTATGAAACACCTATCACCATTAGAGAAGTATGTGTTGAGTCCTACTGTCACTCTCTAATTTTGCACATCAGTCATTGTTGAGACCTCTAGAATAACAGAAGAAAATCTTGGCCTTCTATGTCATGAGAACCTCCTGAAGCCACTGATTACATTCTGACAGGTCTGTAAGATGATTAACAACCAGAGTATCCAGCATGAAATGGGTCACACTTGAAATACATGCAGGCTACGTACAAAATTTATGGTAACATTGCTCATCCTAAGCAAAGGGGCTGTGCCATTTTTATTCACTCACTCAACATTTATCAAGCCACATTTATGTGTCAGGAACTAGGCTAGACACTGGAGCCACTGAGGACACAGTTCGTGCCCCCACAGAGTTTCAAAATAGAAAAACACTCACAAGTTCTCCGAGTAAGACTTTTTAATATATGTATATTTCTAAAAAATATACATAATCTGGTCCAATTCTGTCATTTTCCAGAAGAGTAAACTGAGGCCCAAGATGGAAAATAACTCACCCAAGGTCACAAGGCAAGTTAATGTCAGACTAGACTAAATGTCAAGGCTACCCACTGTCAATCAAATACCCTCCCCCACTCTCCCAAGATATTTCTCCATCCATAAACAAAGGTATGACCATGGAGAGGAGGCAACCATTGCACAAGATGCAATAGCACAGATTAAAAAGACAAATGCGCATAGGTTGATGAGCAAAGACTTGCTAAAAAGAGGTCTTGGGCTGCTCTTGGGGTCGCCCTAGTTTCCTTTTGACCGTGGACATGGGGCTAGCTGACGAGTCTCAAGGCTGTCATATGGGATGTCCACTCTGCTTCTTGACGAGAGCCTTCAAGGACATTTAAAAACACATTACATGATGTGATAGCTGGAGCATATTCTCATGGATGCTTACAAGAGAATCATTGTTCCATTCCTTACTCTGCTGTTGAGACTATGTGATTGACGGCCTGGGTGCCGGTGACCCTGGGCCAGATCTCTTATTGCTCTTTCCTCCTCCACAGAATGGCGAGGACAATGGGAGTTCCCTGGCACACTGATCCATTGTGAGGATGGATTGTTTTCTGAGGCCCATAAAACTCTCTGAGTTCTGCTGAGAAAGGCCCGATTATTATGATCCCCTCGAGAGTTCCCCTTGCTTTGTACAAAAGTGAAATTGTACTTTATCTCATTAGCTACACATTATATATTGGTCACCTAACAAGAGCTTGCAGGATCTCACATGTAAATTAGCCTGGACCTAAAGCCCTGGAGCTAGAATGGGATAAAAAGCAGGTGAGGCATGAGCCATGCTGAACAAGATGTCAGGGGACTTGGGTTCATGTGTGGCTCTGTCCCTAGCCCAAACGTGTGACCTTAGGCAAACTTCTGGAGCTCCTTCTCAGTCTTCCTGGCACCTATTAAATGGAGATAATTATCCTATTCTTTTTACTGTCTGGCATGATGGCTGTGAGACTCAAACAAGAACACAGACATCAAGGTACTTTGTAAAGAAGTAGCAAAGTCACATACAGGAGTTTTAGATATGACTACTACAGATGGCTTCTATTTATGGAAATTTGTTTCAAAAGTTTGTAAGTCATGACCTCAGATCACAGGACACCAAATCTCCTTAAAACAATGTCATTCATAGGGGTGAGGTTCCCAAGCAAACTTTCCACTTAGCTCCAATTTTCAAAAAATTACATGGATAAAAGTATATTTTCCATTATGCTCAATCACCTTTGATAATATAGTATTATCTCAGGTAAAACGCATTCTGGATTTTAAATCCCCTGTAAGACATCTACCTTCCTAGGAACCTTAAATAATAAGGGGTTAAAAACTTGGGAATTAGGCAGGCTGTATTCAAGCCCCACCTCTGCTATTTTCTAGTAGTGTGACTACAGGCAAATGAATTAACCTCTCTGATTGTCAATCTCCTATTTGTCAAAAGAGGTTGATGAAGCTCATGGCAGTGTCCTTCTTATACACAAAAAACTTGCTAACTGTCTTCATAAAGAAGGCACCTATCCACAGCTCTATGGCAATCTCTCTTGGGAAGTTTGAGATTTGAGAATAGAGAACAGCAACCCACATGGGGTTACAGCTACAGCCTCAGTCTCCCTCATTGACTTCACAGATGGGTAAGTGAACCATTATTACCAGACCTGAGAGAACTATCCATACCTACCAGTATTTTCCCCTATACAACAGGAGCAAATCAATGGCAAAAAAATAAAAATTAAAAAATAAAATAAAAATTATCTAGTGGCTCTAGAATGCAGGATTGTGTCTGTCAATTAAAAATTTCCACTAAATTACATTGCATTCTGATCCTAAGTGACTTGGGCTTACATACTTAAAACCCAACAACCTTGAAAGTACATTCCTTAAAATGGTGCATATGTTTTAGGCTTACAATATGACTAGAATTGTCTCTTTATTTAGATGGCCTACTAACTATTAAATAAACTTTTTGTCTTCAACATTATGAAAACATTTTAAAATACAGAAGAATTTTATAGTAAACATCCATATACTCACCACTCAACATTTTACTGTTATTATTTATCACATGTATATCCATCC
Organism: Carlito syrichta; assembly: GCF_000164805.1. Classification (NCBI taxonomy): domain Eukaryota; kingdom Metazoa; phylum Chordata; class Mammalia; order Primates; family Tarsiidae; genus Carlito; species Carlito syrichta. Next base: position 34,976 of record NW_007250871.1, read on the forward strand.
TTATTGCCGTCCATCTTTTTTTTATGCATTTCAAACTAAATTGTTGACATCTGTACATTTCTCCCACAATTCCTTAGCATGAATATTATTAATAGAGTTCAACATTTGTTTCCATTTCTTTTTTGTTTTTGAGGTAAAAGTTAAATACAATTAAAGGCACAAATTTTATTTTATTTTATTTTATGATATGTGGAGTACATATGAGGATTTACTACATAAGTAAATTGAATGCAGGTAAGGTTTGGATTTCTAGCAGTCCCTCTTTCTCCCTGATAGGGGATCTGGTACCCAGTGAGTGCTTGTGTGCTCCTTATCCTTCCTCCCTCCCTCTCTCTTTTAGCAATGTCCAGCATCTGTTGTTCCCACCTTTGTGCTCATGTGACCAGTGATCAGGGCCCGCTTACAAGTGAGAACAGGCAATATACAAATCTATGAGGACATTCTCACTGAGTTTTTACAAATGCATAACAGTAGTAGTATGATTAAAGTCTTTGTCAAGGTGTGAAACATTGTTATCATCCCAGAAAGTTTCCTCAAGCACATTCCTATTTAGACTTCACCTCTACCCCTCAGAGGCAAACACTATTTCACTTTTAATGGACTTTAATTTTTAGAGCAGTTTTAGGTACACAACAAAATTGAGAAGAAGGTACAGAGCTTTCCCATATCCCCTCTTCCCCTACACACTCGTAGTCTCCCCTATTGTCAATATCTCCCCTCAAAGCCATGCATTTGTTACAAATGATGAACCTAACCTACATTGATACTTCACTATCACCCAAAGACTTTTGTTCACATTAGGGTTCACTCTTGGTGTAATATATTTATGGGTTTGGAAAAATGCAAAATGACTTGTATTCACCACTACAATTTCATACAAAGTAGTTTCACTGCCCTAAAAATCTTCTGTGGTCCACATTTTCATCCATCCTTACCCATAACCACTGATCTTTTTACTGTTTCCATTGTTTTGCCTTTTCTAGAAAGTCATGTAGTTGAAATCATACAGTATGTAGCCTTTTCAGATTGGCTCTTTTCACTTAGTAATATATATTTGTGTTTCCCCTATATCTTTTCATGACTTAATAGCTCATTTCTTAGGGTTGAAAAATATTTTATCATCTGGATATATCACAGCTCATTTATTCATTCACCTACCAATTGACATCTTGGTTCCTTCCAAGTTTTGCAATTAGTAATATAGCTGCTATAAACACCCACTAGTAAGTTTTCAGCTCATTTTGGTAAATGCCAAGGAGCACAATTGCTGGGTCAAATGTTCCAGTAAAAATTTGTCAATTTTTCTTCTAAGGAAGCTGTACTATTTTGCGCCATCAATGGATGAGACTTTGCATTGCTCTCCAGCATTTTGTGTTGTCAGTATTCTGGATTTTGGCCATTCTAATAGGTGTGTAGTGGTATCACTATTGTTTTGATTTGCATTTCCCTGATGACATATGGAGTGCAGCATCTTTTCATATGCTTATTTGCCATCTGTACATCTTCTTGATGAGATGTATGTTAAGGTCTGTGGCCCATTTTTAATTGGGTTGTTGTATTCTTGTTGTTGAGTTTTAAGGCTTCTTGTATATTTTGAAAACCAAATAGGTCTTTGCAAATATTTTCTTCCAGTCAGTGGTTTGTTTTTTCATTCTTTTGATAGTATCTCTTACAGAGCAGAAATTGTTAACTTTAATAAAGTCTAACTCATTAATTCTTTCCTTCATGAATCATGCCATTGTTGTCATAGCTAAAAAGTTATCACCAAATCTAAGGTCATCTATATTTTTTTCCTATGTTATATTCTAGGAGTGTCTTATTCTGTTTTGGGTTGCTATAAAGGAATACCTGAGGCTGGGTAATTTATAAAGAAAAGTGGTCTATCTTGCTCATGGTTCTGCTGGTTATACAAGAAAGATGGCAACCATCTGTTTAACTTCTAGTGAAAGCTATTTGTGCTGCATGAAAAAAGATCAAGGGGAAGGAGGCAAGTGAAATGGGGGACATCCTGACTTTATAGCACACTCTCTTAGACACAAAGCCATTCCATCCTGACTTTATAACACACTCTCTTAGACACAAAGCCATTCCCCCCAAGAACATATCCAGTCTCATGAAAGTGATAACTCTCTACTATAAGAATGGTACCAAGTCATTTATAAGGGGTCCACTCCCATGACACAAATATGTTCCACTAAGCCCCTCCTCCCAACACCACCACTGTGAGGATCAAATCTCAACATGAGTTTTGGAGGGAACAAATATGTAAACCATAAAAGAAGTTTTACAGTTTTCCATTTTAATTTAATTCTGCATCCATTTTGGGTTAAGATTTTTGTGGTGGGCATAAAGTCTGTGTCTAGATTCAATTGGGGGGGCATGAAAATATCCAGTTGTTCCAGACTTTTTCATGAAAATACACTATTTTCTCCATTGTATTGCCTTTGCCTTTTTGCCAATGATTAGTTGATCATATTTATGAAGATCTGTTTCCGGGTTCTTTATTCTGTTCCGTTAATCTATTTGTCTGTTTTTTCACTAGTATCACACTGTCTTGATTACTGTAGCATTATAGTAAGTCTTGAAGTTGGGTAGTATAAGTCCTTTACCTTTACTCATCTCCATCAATATTGTATTGGCTATACTGGGTCTTTCGCTTCTCCATATATTCTTGGAACTTGCTGGGATTTTGACTGAGACTGCATTGAATCTATAGATCAAGTTGGGAAGACATGGCATCCTGACAGTATTGAGTCTTCCTAGCCATCAATACAAAATATATCTCCATGTGTTTAGTTCTTCTTTAGTTCCTTTCATGAGAGTTTTGTAGTTTTTCTCATATAGATTTTGTATGTATTTTGTTGGGTTTATACCTAAGTATTTCATTGTGAGCAAGCTAATGTAAACAGCATTATGTTTTTAATTTCAAATTCCACTTATTCACTGCTGGATATAGGAAAGTGACTGACTTTTATATATTAACTTTGTATCCTGCAATCTTGCTACAATTACTTATTAGTTCTCAGAGTTTTTTGTTGATTCTTTTGGATATTCTGCATAGAGTATTACATAATCTGCCAACAAAAGCATTTTTCTTTATTCCCAATCAATATATCATTTATTTCTTTTTCTTGTCTTACTGCATTTGCTAGGACTTCTAATATCACGTTGAAAAGAAGTTGTGAGAGGGGACATCTTTACATTGTTCCTGATCTTAATGAAAAGACTTTTAGTTTCTTATCATTAAGTATGATGCTAGTTATAAGGTTTTTTTTGTAGATATTCTTTATTGAGTTGAGAAAGTTCTTCTGTATGCCTAGTGTACTGAGAATTTTTATGATTAATGGGTTTTAGATTTTTTTAATGATTTTTCTCCATCTTTTGATAGGATTATGTGATTTTTATTCTTTAATCAGTTGATGTGATGGATTACATTGACTTACTGTGGAATTTTAACAAGGCTTGCCCAGGAGGTCAAGGCTTCAGGGAGTTATGATTGTACCACTGGACTGTAGCCTAGATGACAGAGGGAGATCCTAACTCAAAAAAAAAAAAGCTCAAAACAAAAAATGGCAGGCAAGTTTGCAGAATACAAAGTTTCATACATGTGATAAATCCCACTTGGCTGTGGTACATGAATCTTTTTATATACATTGTTGGGTTCAATTTGCTAATTTTTTGAAGATTTTTGCATCTATGTTCATGAGATATATTGATCTGTAATATATTTGTTCAGTTTCAGTGTTAATGCTGGCTTCATAAAATGAGTTAGGAAGTATTTATTCTGCTTCTATCCTCTGAAAAAATATAGACAAATTGCTTTAATTTCTTTCTTAAATGATAAAATTCACTAATGAATCCATCTGGACCTGGTTCTTTCTGTTTTAGAAGGTTATTAACTATTGATTTAATTTCTTTCAGACATAGGCCTATTTGTAATGAAGATTTCTTCTTTTGTAGGTCTTGGCAGATTGTGTCTTTCAAGGAATTGGTCCATTTCATCTAGTTTATCAAATCTGTGGGCATAGAGTCACTCATAACATTCCTCTATCATTTTGTTTTTCATGTCCATGAGCTCTGTAGTATTGTCCCATTTCATTTCTTATATTAATCACTTGTATCTTCTTCCTTTTTTTCTTAGTTTGCCTGGTAAGAGGCACATCAATCTTATTGATGTCATCAAAGAACAAGCTTCTGATTTAGTTGATTTTTTTCTGTTAATTTCCTGTTGTCTATTTCATTAATTTCTGCCCTGATTTTTATTTTTGCTTTTCTTATGTTTACTTTGGCTTTAAATTGCTCTTTTTTTTATATTTTCCTAATATGGAAGCTAACATTATTAATTTTAGGTCTTTCTTCCTCTCTAATATATGCATTCACTGTACACATTTTTCTCTAAAGACTGCTTTTACTGGTCAAATTTTGATAAATTTGTTTTTTCAATTTGTTCAAAATATTTTTAAATTTCTCTTGAGATTTATTATTTGACCCAGGTGTTACTTAGAAGTCTGTTGTTTAATCTCCATGAATTTTGTAATTTTAAGCTATCTTTCTGTTATTGATTTTTAATTTAACTTCACTGTGCTCTGAGAGCAAAGGATGTATGATTTTTATTATTTTAAATAAGTGTGTTTTGTTGCCCAGAATATCTTCGATTTTGGTGAATGTCTCAAGTGAGCTTGACATGTATGTGTATTCTGTTGTTATTGTGTTTTATTATTATTATTTTATTATAAAGATGTGGGGTACAATTTGGGATTAGGTATACAAACATTGATTATTCAGGTACCCTTGTTGATGAGGTATGTCTCTGCTTCCCCTAGCAGTTTCCCTCAACTGCCAATCCCACCCACCCCTGGACAATTTCCCATTACTGCCAAATGCTTTCTTATAGTATAATTGTTCAAGTCTGCTTATTAGTGAGAACATATGGTACTCTGTTCTTTGTTTCTGTGATAGATCACTGAGTATGATTGACTCCAAATCCATCGAAGTTGCTGCAAAGTTCGTATATCTGTCCTTCTTTATGGCTGGATAACATTCCATTGTGTACATTTACCACATTTTCTTTATCCAGCCCAGCTTCAATGGGCAACATAGTTGGTTCCATGTTTTTGCTATTGTGAATAGAGCTGCAACAAGCATACGTGTGCAGGTATCTTTTTTGTAGTATGATTTGAGTTCCTCTGGGTATATTCCCAATAGGGGAATTGCTGGGTCATATGAAAGGGCAATTTCTAGTTCTTTCAGAAATTGCCACACTGTCTTCCAAAGAGGTTGCATTCCCACCAGCAGTATAGAAGCGTTCCTTATTATCCACATCCTTGCCAGCATCTGTTTTTGTTTGTTTTATTAATGATGACCATTCTTGCTGGGGTTAGGTGATATCTCTCTTTTTTTTTTTTTTTTTTTTTGAGTTGGAGTCTCACTCTGTCACCCAGACTGGAGTGCAGTGGCCGCTCCCAGCCACCGCAGCCTCAACCTGCTGGGCTCCGGCGATCCTTCCACCTCAGCCTTCCAAGTAGCTGGAACTACAGGCGCACGCTACCACGCCCGCCTAATTTTTTGATTTATTGTAGAGATGAGGTCTCACCAAGTTGCCCAGGTGGGTCTTGAACCCGCGGGCTCAGGCAATTCACTCGCTTCGGCCTCCCAAGGCGCGGGATTACAGGCTGAGCCACCGGGCCTAACTGGTGGTATCTCAATGTGGTTTTGATTTGCATTTCTCTGATGATGAGTGAGGCTGAGCACTTTTTCATGTGTCTACTGGCTGCCCATGCATCTTCTTCTGGGTGTCTATTCATGTCTTTTGCCCACTTTTTAATGGGTTGTTTGTTTTTTTCCTTTTGGCGCATTTGAGATCCTTGTAGATCCTAGATGTTAGGCCTTTGTCAGATATACAGTTGACAAATATTTTTTCCCATTCTGTGGGCTGTCTCCCTGCTCTCTTGATGGTTTCTTTTGCTTTGCAGAAGCACGTTAGTTTGATGAGGTCCCACTTATCTTATTTTTTAAGGTATTGGCCTTTAGGGTTCTGAGTAGGAATTGGTTGCCAGTTCCAATTTCCATAAGGGTGCCTCCTGCATTTTCTAAGATTCTTATAGTTTGAGGTTTTATATTTAGGTCTTTGATTCATTTAGAGTTAATTTCTGTTGTTGTTGAACAAAGTAGTCTATAGATGTCATTTGTATCCAGTTGATTGATGATATTGTTGAGTTCAACCATGTTCTTAATGGTTAAATTTTGTACCTGCTGGATTTCTTTCTGATAGAAAGGTATTGACATCTCCAACTATAATAATGGATTCATCTATTTCTCCTTGACATTCTATCAGTGTTCGTCTTACATAGTTTGATACTCTGTTATTAGTCACATTCATGCTAAAGATCATTATAACTTCTTGGATGCTTGATCTCTTTATTATTATGTAATGACCCTTTTTATTCTTGGTAACTTTTCTTGCTCTGAAATCTTCTCTGTCCAAAATTAATATACTATTTCCACTTTTCTTTAATTAGTATTAGCATGGATTGTCTTTCTCCAACATTTATTTTTTATCTATTTGTCTTTAACTTTAAAGTGGATTTCTTGTAGACTACCTATAGTTGGAGCTTGTTTTGGGGTCTAATATGGCAATCTCTGTTTTAATTGTTTCATATAGAGTATCAATGTTCAAAGTTGGATAATATCTACCTTGTTTGTTTGTTTTTTAATGTTATCCTTGTTCTTTGTGTATATTTTTGTCTTCCATTCTTTTCAGCCTTTTTTGTCTCACTCTGTCATCCAGGTTGGAGTTCTATGTTGTGATCATAGCTCACTGCAGCCTTGACTTCCTGGCTCAAGCAATTCTCAGCCTACCAAGTAGTAAGGACTACAGCAGTCAGTCAATACACTGGGGTTTTTTTCTGTTTTGTTTGTTTGTTTTTGCAATGGAGCCTTTCTAGGTTGCCCAGGCTGTAACTGAGCACTTTATATGATTCAAGCTTCTCTCTTAGGATATGTTACATTTTCTTAACTTTAAAAAATTACTTTCTCTAAAGTTTTCAGTAAACTTTTATAACTACTATAATCCAAGTCCACTTTCTTCTTTTTTCTTAAGCTTACAGCATCTGTTATTCCCATGCAGTCTCCCAACCAAGTACTAACCCAGTCTGACACAGCTTAGCTTCTGAGATCCAATTAGATCATGCATGTTCAGGGAGGTATGGCTGTAGACAAAGTCCATTTTCAAATGACACTATACCATTTCAAAGGTAATGTGAGTATCTTATCATAACAGACTATCCTAGTTTCTCCCTGCTGTCTTTTGTGTCATTGCTATCATTCATTTCACTTATATATAACATACATAAGCACTTATGAGTATGTGTGTGTGTGTGTGTGTGTGTGTGTGTGTGTGTATGCAAGCAAATACATTGTTGCTATTCTTATTTTTAATCAACTGCTAGATCAATTAAGAATAACAGAATAAACATTTTTATTTAACCTTCACTTATTCTTTCTTTGAAGCTCTTCCTTTCTGTGAGGAGATACAAGTTCCAACCTACATCATTTTTCCTCTTTCTACATTTTTTTTTTTTGGAAAGGAAGATATAGTAGCAACAAATTCCCTAAAATTTCATTTATCTGAAAGAGTCTTTATTTTTCTTTCACTTTTGAAGGATAATTTCACAGACTACAAAATTCCAGGGTTTTTTTTTTCTTTAAACACTTTAAATATTTGACTCCATATGCTTCTTGCTTGTATGATTTTTGAGAAAGAGTCAGATGTAATTCTTATCTTTGTTCCTCTATAGGTAAGGTGTGTTTTCCTCTGGCTTCTTTCAGTATTTCTTTTTTTTTAAAGCCTTTGATTTTTTTGTATTTTGGACATGATATGCCTAGGTTTGTTTTTCTGATTTTGTTTTTGTTTGGTATTTACCCTTCTTGGTGTTCTCTAAGCATCCTGGATCTGTGGTTAAGTATTTGACATTAATTTGGAAAAATTATAAACATTATTGTTTCAAATATTTCTCCTGCTTCTTTCTTTTTTATCTTTCAGGTATGGGTTAAATCTTTTGTAGTTGTCCCTTGGTTCTTAGGTATTATGGTCTGATTTTTCTTCAGTTTTTTCTCTTCACTTTTGAATTTTGCAGGTTTCTGTTGAGATATTCTTAACCTCAGAGATTATTTCCTCAGAATATCCAGTCTACTAGTAAGTCTATCCAAGATATTCTTAATTTCTATCACAGAGTTTTTTATTTCTAGCATTTCTTTTTGGTTCATATCTGTGCTTAAACTGCTCATCTGTTCTTGCATGTTGTCTACTGTATCCATTAGAGCCCTTCACATATTAATCATTGTTATTTTAAATTGATAATTTCAACATCCCTGTCATATCTGAGTCTGGTTTTGATGATTTGTCTCTTTGAACTCTATTTTTTGCCTTCTAGTATGCCTTGTAACTTTTTCTTGGTAGCCATACTTGATATACTAGATAAACAGGAATGTGAACTTGACAGCGTTGGTAAAAGGGACTGTGAAGCTTCTTGGCTTTTCTGTTCTATCATCCTCCACCTTCTCTCTTGGTGAGATAGGAGGGCTAGAATAGGCTAGGATTGAACATTTCCCTTTTTCCACTTGTAAGGTAAAGGGGGCTGAAGTTATGTATTTTTCCTCCCCTGAGGTCAGTTAGGCTCTGACAAAATGCAACCACTTAGACTCTGGTTAAGTAGTTTCTCTTGAGGGCAGACCTTATTAGGAACAGAATGCCCTGGCATATTTCTAAATGGCTCCTTTTCCTCTCCTCCTGACAGATACACTAGGAGATTTTTCTCCACTATACACTATGAAAATCAGGTCGAGCTCCTTGAGGTAAAATTCTCAAAAGTGTGGAAATTCTCTTCATATGGGTCCCCCTAGTATTTATAACTCCCGGAGTCATCCACACTGAGCCTCCAGCAATTCATCAATTATAATTCAGGCTTTCCTATCCAGTCACTGGTTCCAATTCTGCCCTGATAAATTGTGATTCTCTGCATTTGCCTGTGTCTCTAATTTTGGGAACGGTGGTTTGCCCTGTGTCCTCTCTTCCTTTATGGCTATAAAAAGAGTTGCTTTTTTTTAACTTCAGCTATTTACTTGTTGTTAGCATGCAAGGCATCTCCTAAGTTTATTACAACCCAGCAGAAAGCTGGAAGACTTCTTTTTTTTAACAGTACATTTTGCCTGTTCTAGAACCTCATATAAATGAAATTCTAAAATATGTACTTTTTTGTGTAAGACTTCTTGTACTCACCATAATGTTTTTAAGATTTATCCATGATATTGCATATCTCATTAATTTGATCATTTTTATTGCTGAGTAGTATTCATTTTTATAAATATACCACAGTTTGCTTATCCATTCTCTTACTGATGGCCACTTGGGTTGTTTCCAGTTTCTGGCTAGAACTAACAGGTCTGCTATAAATATTCTTGCAAAAGTCTTTTACAAATACACGTTGTCCTTCTCTTTGATGGGAGAACTGATAGGTCATAAGTTAGGTATATGCCCAGTTTTATAAGAAACTAATGGTCCTTCTTCAAAGTGATTGTAACATTTTATACTCCCACAACAATGGATAAGAATACATATCCTTGCCAATATTTGGTGTTGTCAGTCTTTTTAATTTTAGCGATTTTGATGAGCATGTAGTAGGATCTCATTGTGAGAAAATAATTTTTGAGAGGACTTTAAATTACCTGAAAATGATAAATATCTATGTGGGCCATAGGATTTTTCAGAGAGTTACATTTCTAATTGTATTATTTTTAGACATGTGGTAAACTAGAGGGTTAGAAAAAAGAGAAGTTGTATTTTGCCGATGTTGACAGCACTAATATAATACGTTTATATGCTGCCAGGGATCTTCCTAAGCTTTTTACACGTGTTAACCCCAGTAACTAGCATGTATTCAGTGATCACTAAGTGCTAAGCACCTAGCACTTAATTTTATCCATTTTAATCTTCTTTATAACTCTGCTGACTCAGGACTGAATACCATTTTTCACAGATAAAGAATCTGACTTGCCCAAGCTCAGTACATGATGGACACCTGGATCTGAAACCATGTCGCTCTAACTCTGAAAGTCACACTCGGGTCATGTCATGTACTGCCTCACCGTACCGCAGAGTCATCCTACAAAGGGAGTCATTGTGCCACGGATCCTTCTCTCTGCATTTGGTTCAAATTTCCAAGACTCTTTAAAGTTTCCATCTGAGCAAACTGTAAAGCAGGGGTATGACTTCTGCTGGCTCAGCACTCTGCCAGAGAGTAAAAACAAAATTTCTGTGACCTGGGAAGCAATGAGTCTGTCTCCCCTAAGGCAAGTCATTTCTGACTGTTTCAATTTCATTCACTTAGCAACTTCTGAGACTCAATCTCTTGTTCCTTCTCTGGAAGTTAAACTCAAAGCCTAATTGAGATATACATCTCCTGCCACCAGTTTAAGGCCTGATGCTGACTAACGTCTGCTACAGAGCATAATTACTGAGGAAACCTGGTGCTTGTAACAGCACAGCTAGTCTTGCCATGAGAGGTAAGAGGGCTTAGTGGTTAGGAGAATCTGTCCTAGAGTCAGAGGGGTTGGATTTGACTCCTGGATCTACGACTTTCTAGCTGTGTAACCTCTGGGAAGTTGTGTGATCATGTTGAGTTTCCCTTTCTACATCTGTAAATTGGGGCTCATAATCCTAATAAATACCGCATGGAGCTCTTAATTGACATAACATCAGTAAAATATTTGTCACATTTCATGGCCTAGGTTTTAATAAATGTCAGGCATTATTATGGTTATCGTTTAATGGTGCCTGTCTTCCTTTGAGATTACTAAATGAAAATGAGTGTTACTGCGGCAGTAGCAATTGTGTATAGGTCAATGTTAGGAGATGGAGAAAAAAAGAAACTACCATATATCCAATGCCAACTAAATGTTGGATGCATCACATTAATATTTGCAATGCTTCTTGGAGAAAACATTAGTATTTCCATTTTACACGTGAGGAAAGTGAATCACGAAGTGTTTTAATAACATTATCAATGGTGGCTGAAGGGTCAGAACCGAGGTTCACCACCAGAAACACAAACAAACAAAAAACTAGCTGCCTAGGAAGCTGCCCTAGGCAGATGCTCCTTGAACGCCACCTCCTATATCAAGCTGTCCACGAAATGCTGGGACAACTCTGCTTGACTTGGCAGGTGGAGAATGACAATTGAAGTAGATCTCAATTTCTACAGTGAATGGAGCACAATGTTTTTTTGTTTTTGTTTTTTTTGGTTTTTTTTGAGTTGGAGTCTCACTCGGTTGCCCAGACTGGAGTTCAGTGGCCGCTTCTGGCCACCGCAGCCTCGCCTGCTGGGCTCCGGCAATCCTTCGGCCTCAGCCTTCCAAGTAGCCGGAATTACAGGCATGCACTACCACGCCTGGCTGATTTTTTTTATTTATTGTAGAGATGAGGTCTTGCTGCCCAGGCAGGTCTCGAACCCGCGGGCTCAGGCAATCCACTCACCTCAGCCTCCCAAAGGTGTGGGATTACAGGCTAAGCCACCGAGCACGGCTGGAGCGCAATGTTAAAGGAAGATCTAGAAAGAAAGGAATGGGCTCCATTGTCAGAAGACCTGCTTTTAATCTCAGGCTTTATATATTTCCTGAAGTGTGACCTGGCCAGTCACTCAGTCATTCCAACTCTGGTTTTCTAATCTAGAAAACAGGCACATTGTTGGGGGAGTCACAAAGGCAACTGCTTTGTGAAATATAAAGCCCTACAGCAGATTATTCCAAAGAAGACAAGAGCCCTGAAATAAGTAATCAGCCTTGAGAATGGGAGGCTCACACGGCCATAACTTACATTTTTGCTGACTGATTTTCTTTCTGTGATCACAGGTCAGAGCCCAGGCCTCAGAGTATATTTAACTCAGAATATACTCTGACGCAATCTTTTCCACTGCCTCTCTCGGTTAACGCCACCATTAGTTCTTGCCTGGGTCACTGATTTTGGTCGCAACTGGTCTTCCTGGTCTTCTTCTATCTTTTCATTCCACTACAATCCACTTTATCTTTCTAAAATGTAAAGCAAATCATGTCGTCTATTAGTGGTTTCTGAATGCTCTTATAATTGAATCAAGACTTTCTGCAAGGGCCTAAAACACCATCACATTTGGGGCCCAGTTGAGCTGTCCAACCTCAACCTCATCTGACACCCTTTGCTCTGCAGCTGGGTCCCATGGCTCCAACCACACTGGCCTCCTTTCTCTTCTGTGACATAGTGGAGCTTGTTCTCACCTCAGGGCCTTCGCACCAGCTTTTCCATCTGTCTGTGGTGCACTCCCTTTAAACTTTCACATGGCTGCTCCTTCTTTTCTTATAGTCTTGACCCAAATTATTTCTTCTAATGCTAATTAACTCCCCAGTTGTTCTCTACTCCATCACCCTTTTAAAATTTTATCATGGACACTATTTGATATTTTGAGGGGTTAGTCTTATTTTCTTTAACTTCCTGATTGCTGATCTGCCTTGGCAACAGTATAAACTCTGAGAAAGTAGAGGCCTTGTCTTGTTTATCTCTTCTGTGCTTAAAACTGGGCCTGGCACATAGTTGGTGTTTGATTAAGTATGTATATGAGGCACAAATAAATATTACTGATCTTAAGACCATGTGATAAATGTCCGTGGAGTGTGGCTATGAGGGAAGGGGTCTAACAGGATTATTCCTAGCTGATATCTCTCTGCTGGGGATAAAGTGTGAGGAGTGGTAAAGGCAGTCTAAAATCAATCTAATTAGTCATCTCTGCCAAGCCAGCTCGGCTTGGAATCTCTTAGCCAGCATCCCTCTTGTACCAGAAGATGAAGAGCAAAACTGTGCTCATGAGAGGAGGTGGAGCTGAGCTAATGCTGCATGTCAGTTGTAGACTGTGAGAGTCTACAGCACATCGGGGATCCTACAGCACTACTGAGAATCCAGCATCGAGGAAGGCAGGTGGGGATGCAGGAAGCAGAAGGAGCTGGAGGGAGGGAAATGGGAGGTGGGCTGGAGACAGTCTAAGAAAAGGGTCAGCACTCAGGTGTGAAGCTTTTATAAGACCCCTGCACACTTAAAGTGTTTTGAGCAAAACAGCATCCCCAAGTAAAACACCAACAGCTTCAAAACCAATTACTAGATGTGCAAAAGTATCCAAACTAGGTCAGCAAGCTGAAGGATTCAGATCTTCCCTTCTCGCTTCTCAGTGGCCCTTCCTTCCTGTCTCTTGAGGAGTTGATGACCTGGAGCAGGCCCTGCAGTTCCCCTGCCTGATGTGCTGCTCCCTCTCCACCCTTCCTTCTCAGGAGAGGGAGGGCAGTAGGGGCCTAGATGCTGGCATGCTTCTTGGCCAGCTTGTCACTATCCTTGGCACCTGTGCATGACATTACCCATAGACAGGGAAAGATCCTTGCTCAGATGGCCCCACAGTAAGGTCAGCGACTGTGCCATGTGCAGAGAACATGTCGGGTCTCTAGTTGTGACTTGAGCTAAGCAGAAATAATCAAGTTGCCCTGTCATGAGAATTCCTTTTCACATGATGCTCTGAAGTAAGTTGGAGGCATTTGGGGTCCACCCCCTGCTGGATGTGTAACTCTAGACAAGACACAGGGCTTTTCTGAATTCAATTGCTGCTTCTGCACAATAAGGATAACGGCACTTGCAAATCTGCTTGCTACAATTGTGGTGAGATGGGAAGTGCTCCGTTATTGAACACAGCACGTTGCTGCTGGGAGATTGTTCACAGATCTGCCTTCTCTGTTGGATTATGAGCTTCCTGAAGGCAGGAGCAATCTCTCAGGATGGTGCATGGTATTTGATCAATACTCAGTACAGGCCTTTAAATGAATGTGAAATGCAGTTACAATCAGGACTGATTCTCAGGCAGTATGTGTTGGTAGCATCACATTGGTCCTTATAATATTGAAATATTTCCATAATGTTAGTCAACAGCTATAGACCTAAGTCCTTTCCCTAGTCTCCAGGGGCCATCCTGCAGACACTGTCCATCCCCCAGGATATACTTCCCATTAGCAACTAAATGGCTAGCATCTGCCCCCGCAAGGAACCCAGGACGCTCCTTTTGCACCAGCCGCTTTCCTTCTGTTTTCTAAGTACTAAATCCATTGTTATTAAATATTTTCAGTGGCCCCTGGTTACTCTTTCTACTTTTCAGTGTTATTGAAACAAATTTCTAATACAAGTGAATGTCTTAGTTCAGAGTGCTATAACAGAATATCATAGGCTGGATGACTTTTAAACAACATACATTTCTTTTTCACAGTTCTGGAGGCTGGAGATCTGAGATCACGGTGCCAACATGGCCCAGTGAGGGGTCTTTACCTGGTTCTTAGACAGCCTTGCATGGCAAAGAGAGACAGCATGTTCTAATCTTTTCATCCCCTTATAAGGGGACTAATCCCATTCATGAAGGCTCCAACTCATGACCTGATTACCTCCAAAAGGCCCCACTTCCAACTACCATCACATTGGGGATTTAGGCTTCCATATACGAATGTGGGGCCTGGCGCACAAACATTCAGTCCATAGCAGTGAATGTTCCATTAGAACCACTTGACAAGCCAGAGGCATGTTTAGGCTTACTCAGCTTAACTCAACCCACCATGTTCCTTCTCATCATCAATATTTTGCTGTTCATTCTTCCAGAAAAATTCTCCTTTCTATCCCACTTGCCCTCTACTCTTGCCTCCATCTAGCCACCTCTTCTTTGCCTTTATGGTCTCAGCCTAAAGTTAATTTCTTTTCGGAAAACATAACAGTCTAGGTGTTATGGTCTTGCTCCATACCTGGGCTAGTCTCCTCACCAAACTGACAGCTCCTTGAGGATAATGAGTGAGTTCATGCTGTTTTTCACAAAGCACTTCTGTCCCCTTTTACGGATGTGGAAAGTAAGGCCACATGAAGCCAAGGAACACACCCAGCACACACCCAGTAACAGTGAGACCAGCTTGCCAACTGAGGTCTGGTGCTGGGCCCAGCTTGTGTTCTTCCCACTGCTCTATCCCACCCACCTGGCACTGCTTCTAGAGAAGACATTAGGGCCTAAATGTCTGTGTCTCACTTTCTCACTTTCTCGAAAAGGCAACGGCAGAGGTCCAGAGAGATTAAGTGTTTGTCCCACAGTTACACAGCCAGTAAGGGCAGACTAGAGAATGAAAACTGAAATCTAGCCCAATGCATCTCAGGTTTAATGCGCAAACAAATCACCTGGGGATCTTGTTCACAGGCAGGTTCTGATTCTGTGAGTCTAGGGTAAAGCCTGAGATTCTGCCTTTCTAACAAACTCCCAGGTAACACCAATGCTCCAAGGACCCCATCTGAGTGGCAAATTCCTATCACCAGTTATGTCCATTCCCTCCACCCCCAACCTCTCTACTGTTAAAACCAAACTTTGGAAGGCAAATGATGATGCCCTGCAGTGCCGAATTCAAGACGCCCTTAGCTGAGAATGTGAGGCACCCTAGAAGCAGTTGCCTGCCAAGCTTCCAGCAAGAACATGGTAGCTTTTCATGTCTCTGGTGATAGATTTAGGCACTGTGGAATCCCCATGTGATGGGAAGAGAAAACACTAGCGGAGATACCTAATACATGCTTATGACCCATCCACTTAGTGACTATAAACTTTGAGAGTGATGCAGTGAGCATCTGATTGTAGTGAATGAAGGAAAATGCAGCTTGTGGTTTAGCATAACAATGAATATTCATGGGCTTGGAGCAATCTCCTCTTTTAGGACTCTTAAGCATGATATAGGACACCCCCTCCCCAAACTCCAGGATTATCAAGAGGCTATAATTAAGATATACGGCAGGGCTCCCAAGTTGTGGACTCAAGTGCAGATTTGGGTCTCAGAGCAATAACACATTAATAAAGTGCAAGGCACTGAAGATGGTCCATAGTTTACAAGGTGTTTTTGTATTTATCATTTTATCTGCACAGTAGCAACCCAGCAGGATTGAGATCCGAATAATCAAGTCTAGGTTCTAGCATCTCCCTTTTTTGTAGGGAATAATTTAACACTTCTTTGGACCTCTGTTTTCTGTCAGTTAAAAAGGATATCAATAACGATTTTACCTTCGACAGCTGTTACAAGGATTAAATGAGATCATGAATGTGAAACATGGTAAAAATTATAAAGAACAAAACATTTGCTATTGTGGTCATTATTTTTAACTGGCTTTAAAACTCTAGTGGAGTGGTGACAAGGGTGCTAATAAGGTTGGAGAACTGGATGGTGATCTCATGACACAATAACTTTTTAGGTGACTTTGGACAAGTCACTTAGCAACCTAGGTCCATTTTTTTTAATCTACAAAATAAGATAGGTCAAGTGTTTTAATTGTTTTTTTGTTTTGTTTTGTTTTGTTTTGGTTTTTGTTTTGAGTTGGAGTCTCACTTGTTGCCCAGGCTGGAGTGCAGTGGCACACTCACGGCCACCCCAGTGTTGACCTGCTGGGCTCCAGTGATCCTTCCGCCTTAGCCTTCCAAGTAGTCGGAAATACAGGTGTGAGCTACCATGCCTGGCTAATTTTTTTATTTATTGTCGAGACGAGGTCTCACCAAGTTGCCTGGGCTGGTCTTGAACACTCGGACTCAGGCAATCCACATACCTTGGCCTCCCAAAGTGCTGGGATTGCAGGCTGAGCCACTGAGCCCGGCTGTGTCAAGTTTTTAATTGTTTTATTTTTCTTTTCCGGGCAGATGGGCCAATAAAGTGGATAGACGTTACTCAGAAGCTCGATATATAGCTGAGAATGGATGAGCAGCTCTCAGAATCTTCTGAGCCTGCTTTGTTCTAGGTGAAGGGTGGACCCATGTTCCTGTCAAGGCACACCATTACATCATCCCTCACAAGCCATGCTATGGGCTGATTTAGCATCCATCCCAGGCATTCTACAGCAGGTTATTCAAAAAACACTGAGCAGCTGCAATGGGTCAGGACTTATGCTAAGCTCCAGAGGACACCCAAAGAAAAACAAGTAAGAATCAACCTTTGAGAAGCTCTTACTCAGGAGAGGAGAGAAAGCAAATGCATTTGAAACTGCAACTGACCATACAAGATAGCACTCTGTCTTCAGATAGAGCTAAAGCAGATTTCCAAATAAAAGTGTTGACAAGTATGTGGGACAGAGAGTGTCAATCAGCCCCAATATCCCTTTCTCTCTTCTTGTATTTACAAAGACGACCTCCCAGGTTTCGCATGTGACCACCCAACAGAAGATTACATTTCCCAGTGATGTTACAGCTCAGTGTGGTCATGAGACTAAGGTCTAATAAAAACGAAGAACTAATGTGCGCATCATTCAGGTTTCATTGTTTTAAAAAAAGATGCTTACCTTCCACTTCTTTTTGTCTTTCTGGTGAGCTAGGAAGTGAATGTGGTAGGATGAGGCAAATATATCCATTCAGAAGAGAACACTGCCCCAGAGGGAAACTGAGCAAAAAGACAGCAAGAACAAGGACCCTGTATGACACCAGACAGAGCAATCTACTTGTTTTGGATTGCCTGTCTGCCCATTCTGGTTAGGAAACAGAGACATTTTCAGCTTGCTGAATTATTGTGTTTTGGGCTTACCTGTGCCCTAACATAATTTGGTGTATATTGAGCTATAAATAGCTTGTGATTTCGGCCTATTCATTCAACATTTACTGAACATATACAAGGTGCCGGGCAGCCTGCAAGTCATATTCATTCATATACGTTATCACAATTAATTTCATAACAATACTAAGTAAAAGATTACTACCACTCTCATATAGACAAGGAAATAATGATTCAGTGGTATACGGTAACTTATTGAAGATCACATAGCAAATCAGGGGCTCATCAGGGACCAAAGTGAAAACTTGCTGCCTGTCTATGAAGAATTATCCTCTTTCCACCATACCTACATAGCACTAAATAAGAGCTGAAGATATTGAATTATAAGACATTGTCTTCATCTTGAGAAATAATGCTTAATTAAGAATCAAGAAACAATGGACGTATAATGCAAGAGTAAACTCAATTGCACATTCAATTATGTGGTTAAAAAATTC
This sequence comes from Carlito syrichta, assembly GCF_000164805.1. Lineage (NCBI taxonomy): Eukaryota > Metazoa > Chordata > Mammalia > Primates > Tarsiidae > Carlito > Carlito syrichta. The sequence goes on from NW_007250871.1 coordinate 53,071, forward strand.
AACCCAAACAGTTATTATCTTAATAGTTACAACTGAACCACTTTGCAGTAGGCTAGTGTATGTTGCACAGAAAAGGGCTTTTGAGGCCCCAGATAGGATAGGTCCCTATCCTATTGGAAGAGACCGTTCAAAGAAGCATAAACTCCACCCTTACCTCCAATTGGCCCTGCCCTCTAAATGGTGAGCCATGATAAATTGGCCCTCATCACCCTACACACCTATGTTTGTTATTCATATATGAGTACAGTCAATAGAAATAGAAATAATAGTCATTAACCATCAAGAATATTCACCAGTGGAAAAGCACATAATTTATTGGCAGTAGTTGTGAGAACCCTCCCCATCATCCAGAATAGCCATAAATTGCAGAATGAGATACACAGATAACAATTCTTCAGACGTGAGAAAGGCAAGAGCAGTTTTATGTTATATAATTACCTAAATCGCCATCTACCACACTCATACCCGAGATTTATGGTAACAAGAGAGCCACGCAGAGACCCAGGGCATTTTCTCCTGATTTATGAAGAGACATACAGAATAGGAGAAAGGGCCAGTGAGAGTTCTGCTGCAGAAAGAACAAGGCCATTAGGGAGTCAGCCTGCTTCTGCCTGAGAAGAGGAAAGAGAAATATGGGAGTCACACTGGACCCCATTGCTCATGACTCTACTTTGATAAACATTCCTCAAGCTTCCCAGTTGGACAGTATGATATATTTCCTGCAGGGATCACATATGATGCACATGCCTGGCCACTACCCTTATCCTAGGCAAGCAACAACATTCAAAATTGACATGCAAAACAAAAACAAAAACAAATCAAGAAGTTCTAAATTGTCAGAGTCCATTTTATTCTAATAATAGTAATGATTATAGTGTCATAGCAATACCAATTACTAAGCATCTTTTGTGTGTCTTGACTTATATAATCTCAATTCTGCCTCTATTCTAAAGCAAACACCATTATTCCTGTCTTTAAAAAAATGAAAATCAGAGGTATAAAAAATAGCTTTCCTAGGACCTCACAGGTAGTAAAAGAGTGAGGGAAAATTTGAGCCCAGCATCATCTGACCCCAAAACACATGATCTTCATACTAGACTTCTCAGAGACTATAGCCCTGAGACCCAGAGAGACTGCATTGTCCAAGGTCCCCAAGGTAAATGGCTAAAGAGCCAGGACCAGAAATGGGTGCTTCTGACTACCTACCCAGTGTTCCCTACACTTAAGTCAGTATATTTCAGGGTTTCCCAACCTCAGCATTATTGACATTTTAGAACAAGTAATCCTTTGTTGCAGGGACTGTGTATCATATGATATTTATCAGCATCCCTGGGTCTATGCACAAAAGACTCAAGAACACCTCCTTTGCCAGTCATGACAACCAAAAATAGTCTAGACATTACCAGGTGTCCCGTGGAGGGGAAGATCTCTCTCAGTTAAATGGCACTGGTATAGTTCAATTCATAAGCATTTATCTAACTCACATTGTGTGTGCCAGAAATTGCAGGAAACACAAAGATGATTGAAACAAGGTCTTCGGCATGGAAGCGGGAGGGATCAGTGCCCATACAGGGTGGAAGGAATTTGGTGAAGAGTGGGTGGACCATTATTCTGCTTTCAACAATGTATAAGACCCATGGGCACACAGAGGACCTTCAAGAAAGGCCGTTCAGGTAGCAGGTGTGTCTGAAGCAGGGCCCGAGATCACATTCCTAGAATGAACTGCAGTCACCCCCTGAAAAGTCCGCCTTCTTAGGCAGAGCATGGAAGGCCTCCTTTCCAGCTTCATCTCTTTACTCTGTGCCTTGCACTTTGCCTCAAGAAGCACTATGGTCTTTTCACATCTATGCCTGTGCTGACGGCAGCCCCTGGGCCCAGGTCCTTCTCTGCTCCATAACCTCTGCCTCCCACCTGCTTTCCTAAACTTCCTTAGAGACTGAGCTCAGGCATGTCTCTGGAAACCTTTCTCTGGGTAGAAGGTCCTGCTCTATGCTCTCATAATAACGTTTTACATCTATATTTTCTTCTTATGACTGTGTCTTCATAGTAGCAGACTATGAATTAAGCTTGTGAGAACACTAATGTGCTTGCTAAGTGAAAAGAAGACATTTTATATCACTGAACATACACTCATAATACAACAAAAGGCCTGAAGAAAGCACCAGAAGAAAATAAGTTTGAACATTCATAGTGGTTTTCTCAGAGTTGTAAGGCTGCTGATAACTTTTATGGTTGTCTTTATAATTTTCTTAACTTTAAAAAATATCCTATAATCCCAGCATTTTGGGATGCCAAGACGAGTGAATTGTCTGAGCCTGCGGGTTCGAAACCACCCCAGGCAACCTGGCGAGATCTTGTCTCTACAATAAATAAAAAAATTACCCGGGAGTGGTAGCACACACCTGTAGTTCCGGCTACTTGGAAGCCTGAGGCGGAAGGATCACCGGAGCCCAGTCAGTTGAGGCTGCAGTGACTGTGAACGTGCCACTGCACTCCAAACTGGGCAATGGAGTGAGACTCCAACTCAAAAAAAAAAAAAAAAAAAAGAATGTCTACAGTATACACATGTTACTTGTGTAATTACAAAAGTGCAAGATACCGAAAACAGCTCTGGCAGGCATTTGTTGTTTTTTCCATTGACATCTATTCTGTTGTGCGGCATTAATATCCTGGTTTGGCTCTGGAAGAGCCAGTATTCGCACTTGCTTTCAACACGTATGTTTGGATCTAGTGAATTCCAGACCAGGTCTCAGGAGTCCAGTATATGACCAGACTAAGTCAATCAATGTGCATTTTGGCCACAAGTCTTGATTCCAGCCCCTGGCCCCAGGTAAATCAGGGCTGATGAGGTTCACTTCGGTGTCTTTTACCAAAGCTACTAGGGAAGAAGATGTTCTTTCTTTTGCTGGACTGGGTGCCAGAACAATGTGAGTCTGACGTTGCCAGGGGAGCCACCACTATCTAGATTGAGGATGCTGTTAGCCTGGAGGAAGCTGAGTCAGGAAATAGAGCCTTGGGTCCTTGTTGGATCCTGAACCAAGCCAGAACTAAAGGCTAATCTACCTCCTTAGATACTATTTCTCCTCCATTACAGGTTTGAATGTAATAGATGTGGTATTTCATACCTACAAAAGATTAATATTGATAATAATAACAATAATATGAACATCCAGACACTCAACATCAATCTACCTTTGTCTTCACCACTGTACCAATTATGTGTTTCTCCCTTATCCTGTTTCACTGTGTTCTCTTCCAGCAGAAATGATCATTTTTAGTATTGTGTTAAGTAACTCTTTTTATAACAATGTACTATATATGCATTTATCCCTAAATAATACATTTTGTAGATTTGCTTGGTTTTTTTGTGTGTGCTTTATAAAAATAGAATTTTTCCATATGTGGTCTTCTGAGAATTGCTTTTCTCATTCAACATTATTTTTCCAAGATTCTTCTATATTTGTATAGATAGCTATAGTTAATTTATTTCCAGAACTCTAATAATATTTATCTCTCTTTATAAAGAATTTTAATAGGAGTTGAAAAAGTTCTGGCATCTTCCAAGGGGAGGAAAGGAAAAGGAAAAGAATGTTCGAGAACTGCTTTCTCAGGCATTCAGGCATTGGCATAGTCCCTTGGTAAATACCGTCCCCCACATCCTCAGAAGAGTTCTATGCAGTATGTATGAGTATCCCCATTTCACAGATTAGGTTATAGATTATTGTGTTTTCCCTCAAATTATTGGACTAGGTGAATGGAGAGATAAAATGCCACTGTGCTTTGTTCATCCTCTTTTTAATTCTCTGCCAAATGGCGTATCTTACACCCTTCAAAGAGAATCTTAGAAAACCTAATATTTCAATAAGTCAAATTAAAGTATCCCCACTCAGTGCTTAAGAGAGAAGGTGCTGGGCTCCAGTCTTGGTTCTGCCAGTTCCTAGTTGGGTTCAATGCCTACATTTCCTCATCTGCAAAATAGGGACAGTGACAGCATCTACCTCTTTGGAAGAATGGGATGATGAAGTAAGTTACCACATTAAAGAACACAAAACTGTGCCTGGCACATAGTAAATTCCCAATAAGTGTCAACTATTTTCCTGTTTTCACCCATTAGCTTCCCTTTCCAGATCATCATACACCTTATATTTGATCATTTCTCATCTTTGATCATTACAACTGCTTTCTAACAGAGCTCTCTGATTTCTCTGCGTCCACCTGACATTGCCCAGAAGGGATAGCTCTAAAACACAAATGTGACCACTTTACTCTCCTACTTAAAACCCCTCACTCTATTCTACTGCCTATCAAATAGGGTCTTCAAGTTGACATAATCAATTAATACTGCAAAGTTGTTCATCTACTTGTGATTCCCCAAACACGATGTGTTTCCTTGTTTTTCGTATTCTGTTCCCTCTGCCTGGAATGCTCTCTCTTTTACCTGATTAACTCCTATGTTTCAAAACTCAGCTCAGATATTACCTCTTCTCCTCATTTCAAAGCCAAATCCTCTCTCTTTTAAAGCAGCAGCACCTTAAATACATTTCACCTGTTCAACAGACTTTGTGGTACTACAATTATTTGTTTCCCCTGTTTTGTTTATCCCCATATGGGCCCCTCTTCCTTAAGGCAAGGCCTGTGTTTTCTTCACTTCTTATCTGCAATTCCTAGTTCATAACCAGGCACCTTGTGGTACTCAAGAATGTTTGCTCAACTGAATGCAGATTAAGTTCTCAGTTGTGCTGGGTTAAGGAACTAACAAATAGGGAGGATTTGGAATTATGCTACTCTGATCAGGAGAGTGATTGCAATTCCCCTGCAGACTGGGGAGCTTGCATATTAGCACATAATTTATTAGACCCTGGCACAAGTTCATTTTTATAGACAAAGCATCTATTTTAATAGTTACATATATAACCACAGTTTTCAATCTGCTCCTTTACGTCAAGAGAAAATCATGGAAGGGATCAAGAAAGGATGGAAATAGAGGGGGAGAGATGAGTCCTCTGTGTTACTTTCTTAAAACAGATCAGGGAGGAGGAGGCTGATTCACAAATAAATATACACTTTCCTGGAAAATTAAGTAGAACAATGGACACTTTTCCTTGCCTATCTTATTCAAATGACCAGTCTGACCAATAGATTCAAATGACCAGTCTGACCAAAAGAATACTTTTCCTTGCCTATCTTATTCAAATGACCAGTCTGACCAATGTATCAATACTGACTTACCCAGTTGTATTTAGCTCTGTGAAGCATCCCTACTGCAAGCCTCTTTACAAAAAAGTTGCAATATGATGAAAGAAGCAATAAACTTTGGAAACAATTTTATGTTTACATTCTGAATGTGGCACTTCCTAGCTGCAGAACTTGGGAAAAGCAACATCATAGAATATCAGTTCCTTCACCTAGAAATTGGACAACAGTACCTAATTCCCAGAGCAACTGCAATGACTGGATGAGGTAATGCTTATAACATAATTAGGACAACACCTGATACTTGGTAGATGCCCAGTAAATGTTAGCTTGTAGCATACATCTTTCCCTTGGTTGAACTAGGGACAGTGGCAAAGGTGGTGGGGAGCATTCAAACCAACTTTTCATGTATTCCTTGGGTGCATAATACAGGCACAACATTGAGTTCAGTCCTCTTAAAATGCTGAAGACAGTCTTCAGGATTAGTCATCTGAAGAAGCTACAAGAGGGGGCAGATTTAAACTGGTATTCGAAAGATGATAACCTTTGGTTTCAAGTGGGCAAAAGATGGCCGATATGCTTAGAAAATGCATCTTGAGTGGACTAACTGGATCCCAACATCCATTCATTCCTTCTTCCTTTTACTAATACACGTCTTCCTACATTTCCTTTTGCCCAGTTTGACTAAGCTATCCAGCTAGAAACTCTTCTTCTTAGTGTTTGCCTCTGGAAATGACCACATGAATAAATTCTGTCATGACTGAGACATAACAAAAATTGATGTTGTGGATCACTTGTTAAAATGAACTTGCTGGTTCTGCATGTCTTCTTCCCTCTTCAGGATTGGCATGGGGATGTGGTAGAGAAGAATCATCTTTGCTCATAAAGACAATAGGGGTATTGAAGAAATAGAAGGAATTGAGTTTCTGGTGACTTTGGTGAGCATAGCTGTCCTTCCCACCCATCCAGACACCCCAGCAACTTCAATCCTCCTTCCTATTAAGTCACGGTTGCTTGATATCTGTTATTAAAATCAAACCATTATCCTCACTAACAAAATCCTGAAGATCTAGGCAGAGGTAGAAATGAGCCCACCACATGTGGGGACAAGGAAGAGTTTGGGTGGAGAAGAAGGTGACTGTCTGAGAGCAACAGGATTAGGCAGAGAAGACAGACTCTCTTTTCAATTCTTGATGGGAGAAAGGCCAGAGATTCTGAGATGGGAGTAAAATAAAACCTCCCTATGCACACGTCACCAAAAAAGGATGGAATAAAATGAAAGACAACCCAGGGAAGGAAGCCAAGAAGACACATCCTCCCTTTCCAATTCAACTCAGCATCTGCTCAACCATAGAGTAGGAGGAGGGCTCAAAGAACAGGGTCCAACACCAAACACACTAAGGGGTGGTTCCGTTTCTGTTAATTGACCATCTGCACAGATGGGAAACTAGGATGAATAGAGGCAGCCCAGTCCATTCTGAAAAGCTCTTTGCTTGCAAGCTCTGACTCTCACTGACCATAATCGCTTTTCCCCATTGTTTCAGTTCCACCTCCCAGGGCCACACAGAGCAAGTAGAATCCTTGCATAACCCTTGCTTCAAATGACAGCAGCTCCCATATGTGAAGGTGGTGCCCATCGAGTCACATCTAATGGAGGCAAAAAACTCTTCTATTCAGTCTTCCCATGTATACATTTCTAACTTTGTTTGTGCGGATAAAATGCCTACCAAGTGTGCAGCCATGAGGAAACAAGTTTTCCTTTCCAGCCCAGCTTCTTTATCTGAAAAATGAAGTTTGGCTTTTCTAATCACAAGTTAATGAATCAAATGCTTTTGGAAGACATGAACATATACAGTGGGATGTATTAGAAAAACAGAGAAAGATAATGACTGTGATGAACTGGAAAGAATACCTAAGGGTATCAGTGTTAAATTCTGAGAGTTTTGGTTTATTGTTTGCTTGTGCTTGGTTTTGGCATTAAAGACATACTAGCCATGCAAAGCACATCTGAAAGCTAGATAATAGACAAGTCTGTAAATTCTGGTCTCAATGACTGTAAGGGCCCCTCTAGCCCTAAAATCCCAAGAATCTTCTAAATTGTCCTATTTCACAGTGTGGACTGTAACTAGGTCTGTTTTTGAGCCAAAGGAAGTAGATGTACCCTTATACTGTATATCCTCCTTCCTCCCCTCCCATCCTTTTTCCACCCTTCTCCGTTTTGCTCTGTGCCCTGGGAATCACATGGTTGAAGACTACATGAAACTGAGCTCCTTGAGATCTTACTTCTAGTTGGGATTGGCCACTGAGAGGCATAGCATGAATCAGGCAGATGGGAAGAGAGGAAGGTTGTTGTACTCCCAGCTCCTTCCCTACTGGTCTGCCAGTTGGCAGTAACTAGGTTCTGAAGGCCACATCCTCTGTCTGCTATCCCTCCTGTACAGCTATATGTCTCAATGGGTCAGGTAACCATCCCTACCCTTTCAGTTTCAGGCAAAGGATATAAATGGCTACCCACTGGTGGTCACCTTGGATACTTCCCCTACCACCATCCCTTTTTTTGTTTTGTTCTTAACCCTTCCCACACCTCTGCAAATAGCCCTTTCTTTAAAGGCACCTTAGATCCTTCTTCTGAGTCTTTAAAGCCCTTCTTTAAAGCCTCCTTAGACCCTTCTATCTCTTTCTCTTCCTAAATGTATTTCTACTGGTGGTGAGGGGGTCCATCCTAAAAATTCAGATGTATTCATCTTAAAAACATAGTTTATAGGATATAGTGTCAACTAGATTCCTGCCATGGTCATCTATTTTTCTGTCCTTTCAGCATTTTCCCTTCCAGGAATAGTTAAGGAATATTGTCTTCCTTGAGCTAAAGCATGTGGAAGTACCAATTATAGGGACCACACCCTGGCATAGAATGGGTATGTGATCCAAGCAAGATAGTTCATAGAATGAACATGTAATCTAAGCCAGGACAAATTCACTCAGGAATTTTTGAAATGGAACTAAGAGAAGAAGATCCATTTGGGGGGGGAGGGCTGATGATGCTAGGAAGTGGCAGTTCTAGTAGTTATAAGTGACCAAGCTTAAGCCTCAAGGAGAAAGCTGGGCTATGTTAGGAAACCAGTAAAACAGAACCATGGGAAAAAGTAAAGACTACACGTGGAGCAGGGTTGTTTTGTGTTTGAAGACCCAATTCTTCTCATCCTGAAAGCCCAGCTGCACAACAACCTTCCTGCGGTTTGCCTTTGGTTGACTGAGTATAGTTTCTCTGCTGATTAATGCTTCCCTAGTAGAGACGGAGTTCAGGTTTGGTCTGACTCCAACTGACTAGGTATGCAACCTCTTAGAGAAGAGTTCAGCTCTGTATGGTGAAATGTCTGCTGGATCCTCAGTGCTGTATAGTGTTCTGTTGTTTATAGAATGCTTTCACACCCATTACCTCATTTTATCCTATGGAAGTTCTAGGGGACAAATAGGGCAGAGAGTATTATTCTTTAACTGCCATACACCCTAGAGCTCAGAGATGCAAAGGACCTCAAAATAAAGCAACTTTCAGCTTGCGTCTTTGGCTTAGTGGGACTATGCCAAGACTTCCCCTAGAGAGGCACAGTGGCTGTGTTCATATAATTTGTTCCTGTATGGGTCTTGGCTTTTTTGTCACTGACTTCTCTCACTTTGTCACTGACTTCTCTATGTTTGATAATGCTCTTCATGCTCTCTACCTTGAGATACACAATCTGTTCTATTTTCCATCGCCAACTTGAACTCTGGCAGTCAGTGTTCCAGCTTTTAGTTTTTCTGATGTCCTGTATACATTAGACTTAAGAGGGGTCTTCTTCCTCTTCACATAAGCTCTCTAGCTTCACCTCAACCATGTCCTAAGTTGTTCCTGTGAGGAGTAGTACTGCTCAATATGACTTTGACTTCAGCTTCATAAGGTCAGGTATCTAAGAAAAACCAAGGATTCCAGTTAATCTAACTTAGTCTAGTATTCTGTCCACTGTCAATCAAGGTTACACCCAAGAGCAGAAAAAGATCTCTATATTCAGAAAATGATACACTTAGATTTTTTCCTAATAGTGATATCTTTTTATACACATGCACTGCTGCCAATGGCTCTGAGGGTGAAATGGCATTTTCTAAAGTCTCACTTTCAGTCATGATGTACAAGCTCATAAAAAAACATGTATAAGTTGGAATAATAGAGTATACTCTTTAAAAGTGAGACAAAAGACTAAAATAGAGGATACTGCCCAAATTAGCACCAGAGCAACTCCCACTGATGAGAAAATTATCCGACTGCAAATTACACACCGTATACTCCTCGAGCTTCATTAAGATTTAAGGTATTGGATTAACCAAAATGAAACAGAGGAAAAAGAGAAGCTAGACAAACAGATGCACCAAGGTAAAGTGGAAAGAATTTGAATTCATATTTGCAAAGTACCTACTGTACACCAGCTTCTATCATTTTTAAAATTCCCATTAAAAATTGCACAAGATCTGGTGGATAGTATAATGCCAAGAAGTTACAGCGGTAGGCCACTGTCTAATCTAGGATCACAAGGTGGGTCAGTTTTACTTTAGAATCTCACTTTCCAAGGGAGAGATAGACTTTATCTTGTTCAGCTGAGTAATATTGATCAGGAAAAAAATCTGTTGTATCAAAAGGAGGGAATACACCAGGTCTGATTACCACAGATAAAATGTACTATGTCAGGGAGACACTCACAGATCACCAAGTGTATCTGTCAGAGTCCCAGCAAGAAATTGGTGATACACTCAATGAAAACAGCACAAGAAGGGACTAATTATAAAGGTGTAGACAAGACAAGGAATGCTAAGGGATGGGACAGTAACCCAGAGTTGCTGACAGTGGAGCTTACCACCTGAGGCTGGAAGAAAAGAGGTGAGAGAGAAACCTAAATGAGAGGGAGTACTGTAGAGGTACTGCTTGAAAGAATTAGTGACATCTGGGATAGTCAGTCCAAGGTGAACTCACAGGGAGGAATCCAGGGGAAAACGAAATACCTTGATCTCATCCTTCTTCCTCTCCACTTTATCCAGAAATATGGCACAGAAGGCCACTGATGCATTTCATGCAGGTCAGCCTCCTAGGGCAGCCTCCTGGAACAGGTAGAAAGGGTGGAGAGGGGGACCTTGTTGAATGAAGGTATCCAGCACCCAAATGTGCAGAAAACATAAAAGATAAAGAGACTGCAGAGTTTTTTTAAAAACTTCTTGCAACCAATAAGAATGAGCTAAGCCTCATTCAGGCAGTTTGATTAAAGCAAAGAAGTTGCTTCTTGTATAATGGTACTCGTCTCACTCTAGATTGAGTACTCCTGTGGCTAATGATATGATAATGAAAAGGCATATGCAAATAAAGTGAATATTTCAATGAAGAGTTGAGCAACATGTGGTCTAGTTAGCCCCATTCTGGGAAGAGTTTGGGAGGCATGGATGGAATGGATGTGGAGAATGGTTGGGTTATTCAGAAAATTACACTGAGATGGCTCCCTCAGAAAAACTTTGGATATACCAGAATTTTGATTCCCTTGCAGATTTGATCATAGTCAGTGTAAAGAATATTAAAAGTGATTCAGTGAATGAGGAAAGAAATCAAAAAAGTGGTGGGAAGTTAAATCCCATAGGTCTGTTGGAAAATTTTGAACAGAGGAGTACATAATTTGGCTTGCATTTTTAATACAACTGTATAGGAAAATGTGTGGAGAAGAAATTGTGTGGGTACATAAGCAGGCAGAAGAAAACAATGGAAAAGCTAATGCAATAATCTAGGCAAAAAGGATGGTGGTAGCAGTGGGGGTGGTGAGAAATGGCTACATTCTGATTTCTTTGTAAGTAATAATAATGAAATAGACTGAATAATTGGATATTAGGTATGAAAGAAGAGGAGACAAGACTCAAAAATTTCAGCGTAAGAATGGAAGAATAAAGCTGATGTAAGTTAAGGCAGGGAAAACTGTATGTGAAGGAGTAGTTTATTAGGAGGGAAGGGAGAAATGAGGAGTTTGGTTTTGAACATATTAACTTTCAGGTGTGTATTAGACATTCAACTGAAAATGTTAAGTAGATTATTAAAGACAGACACACACACACACACACACACACACACACACACACGCATATATTCAGTGTAGAAGTATAGACAGGAGATATCAATCTGAGTATCGTAAGCACATAGATAGCATTTAAAGCTACCAGACAGGATAGGCTACCAAAGAAGTGAGAAAAGCAGAATTTTGGCACACTTCAGAGCTTAGCGTTTGGGAAAATGAGAAAGAAAGAAAAACTGAGGAATGGTCAATAAGGTAGAAAGTAAAACATCTGATGACCATGAACCATAGGCAGAAAACAGAGGAAGGGAGGTGAGTAGCTGGTTTCTGAGTACAAATAAGAATTAGGACCTTGAAGTTTTGTACCTGATAATACATGAAGTATTCTAATGGATCCATTTGAAAATTTATTTATAATTATAAGTCTCTGAATATGGGAAGGTAATTTGGGTACAAAATATGAAACTTTGTTCTTACAATTACTATGAGTCATTGGAGTTCTTGTTCCAGTGTGATGTGCCTTTTAAAAATCATCTTTACCTAGCTGTGATACTCTGGGTAAGTTGGTAGAAAAAGCATTCATTTATTCACTCATTCAAAAAGTACTGGCTCATGAAATGCCAGAAATGGATATAAATGCTGCAAACACAGCAAAGAATAAAGCCAAGAGAAATACCTGCCCTTGAGGTGCTTTCTTTTAGCAATCAATGTGCAGGAATGGACAGGGAATGAGGTACCAATCTCAGCCACCCATTACTTGAGCAAGTCACCTTAACCTCTTCCTATACTAGCACCTCATCAGAAAAAGGGAATTTGAAATATGTATTAGGTCATGAAGGTTGCTGTAACAAAATGCCACAAACTAGGGGCCTAAATAATAGAAATGTATTCTCACAGTTTTGGAGGCGAGAAGTCCAAAATCAAGGTGGCAGCAGTGCTGGCTCCTTCTAAGGACCATGAGGAAAGAATCTTTTCCAGGCCTTTCTCCTTGGCTTGTAGACTGCTGTCCTCTTTCTGTGTCTCCTTTCATCATCTTCCCTCTACCCTTCCATCTCTATGTCCAAGCATCCAAGAATATTTGTCGTATTGGATTAGGGTCCATGCTAATGACCTCATTTTAATTTGATTACTGTGTAAAAACCCTATCTCCAAATAAGGCCACATCCAAGCAGCTGGGGGTTAGGATTCCAATATAACTTTTGGGGGGGGAGGGGGACACAAATTCAACTGTAACAGAATAACCTTACACTAGTTCTTTGGGTGGCTTTGAGGCTCCTGGTACGTAACAGACAGAAAGTGGCTGCAGTCAAGTGGTCAGCACTCAGAATCTGGAAAAACTATCTACTTCAGAGAAGTCTTTGAGTGCTGACTCTGCATCCTAATGACCTTGGTTACATTCCTGAACCTCTCTGAGTTCCCACTTCAGTTGAAACATGGGGTAGACAGAATGGTACCTACCTCATAGAGTGACACAAGGGTCAAATATAGCAAAATATAAATTTGGCATATTCTAAGTACTCTAATAAATGGCATCTATTACTGGTATGTGTAGTTTAAATGACTGCAGAGTAAATTTATGTGTAAAAGGAAATAAAGAAACTGGAGGGCTTTACCAGAAAAAAAGTTACACATTAACCCAATAATCTCATATTTAAATGATTTTAAGGTTTATAAGACATTTTTACATGCTCACAATAGTCTATTTTGATGGATATTATCATTCCCTTTTTTTTTCTTTTTGAGACAAGGTCTCACTGTGCCACGCAGGCCGGAGTGCAGTGACTCAATCAAGACTAACCACACCTTTGAACTCCTGGGCACAAGTGATCCTCCTGCCTCAGCCTCCTGTGTAGCTGGGGCTATAGGCGTGCACCACTACGCTAAGCTAATTCTATTTGTTGTAGAATTGATGTCTCACTTTGTTGCCCAGGCTGGTCTCAAACTTCTGACCTCAAGTGATACTCCCACCTCAGCCTCCCAAAGTGCAAGGATTACAGGTGTGAACCACTGTGCCCAGCTCATTCCCATTTTACAGATGAGAAACACTGAGGCCTAGAGAGGGTTATAAAATGGTAAGCAAGGGATTTGAGCAGCTATGGTTCTCTCAGTTATTCTAAGAGAGGTGCTTTCTTTTTCTTTTCTTTTTGTCATCTTGTAGCTCTTAAGCCCATACACCGAGCCTGCCACAGTATAAACAATCCCAGCAAGAAGCTGTCCAAAGGAATTCAGAGTATCTTTGTACTCCTTGCTGAATATTTAAAATCCTCAACACATTTAGGCTTGGATTGGTTTCCTAAATGCCTTCATGCGTTGGAAGCTAGAAGCTTGGCTCCTCGGGGACCTTTCTGTTTCTTTTCAAACCCAAAGCAATGGACTTGAAAATCAAAATCCAAAAAGCTAACAAAGACCTTATTAATTGTGGCTTCTTTATAAACAGTTTTTTTCACTCTTTTTTCGCCTCTCTCTAGGCAACCCTTGCATAAAAATATCCATTCACCAACTGTTCACCAACTGTTCCTCCTCTCTCTGGCATACCTTGTGCAGCATCCTAAGATCCCAGAGTGTGTTTTTGCTGCAGCCTCCGCGATGCCCGGGCTTGTCGCCATCGGGTCCTGCTACAGCGAGGCGTGGGGGAAAGTAGGGAGGGAGGTGTCTCTGGCAGAGGAAACCCAGGCCATGTGGAAATTAGGGCTAAGGCTGGAAAGGCAGTGACCACGTCACTTTGGAGTCAGAAAGACGTAGGTGTGCATCCCAGCTCTGCTATGTGCTTGCTGTGTTATCACTGGAATGACTGTTTTTCACTCTCTGAGCCCCTGATTTTTCTCCTGTAAAAGATACATAGTGACTGTTTATCTGACTCGTCATGAAGAGCAAATAAACTCATGCATGTGATGGCCCTGACATGATACTTGGCACATTATACAAGCTCAATAAAAGAAAGTTTCCTTTCTTTCTTCTTAACGCTTGTGGCGCTCATAGTCAAGACAGAAAATCAAACACAAAACAAAACGTCTAGGCAAGTGGTAAATATTAACAAATACGGTAGGATAAATGAGGACACAGGACAGTAGCTAGTGACTTTCTCAGAAAAAGAAAATGACTCTAAGTGCTAGATGTAAGAGGAAGGAGTGATCTTTGGAGGCTGAAGAAGTCTTTCCTGCTCTGTTTAGGAAGCCTAGCCCCAGCCAAGCTCTTCCTCTCAATACACAAGGCAAGTCATTCCTTCATTAACTCCACAAACATTCACATGTGAGCTGGGGCTAAGCCATGAATCATGAGATGAATAGACTCCAGCCTTGACCTTTAGGAGTTAACAGAGAAACCCAAGAACCAGCCATGCAAACAGGTGGTAACAGGCAAGAGGAATAGAATCACATGGCTCTTAATGGAACAGGCCTGGAGAAGATGAACAGACCAGGGATGAAATTCTGGCCAGCTAGTTACCAACACTGTGGCCTTGGCAAGTGGCTTAACTTCTTTGAGCCTTGTTTTTTTCATTTGAAAAAATGAAGATAATAATAGTTCTTCAGGTGAAAAGTAAATGACATAATCCTTGTCAATGCACAGGATAGTCTTGGTATATAAGAGTTCAGTGAAGATTAACTGGTATAATTCAAGGTAAAAAATGTATATACATATATTTATAGAATTTAAAGTGTGATAATATATGCATGCATATATATTTGTATATGTGTAATATATATATGTCTATATATAATATATCTGTGCACTTATATTACACATGTATGTGCGTATATGTATGTGTGTATACATACTCACCCACATAATAGTTTCTACAAAGTACTGTGGAAAGCCCTTAACCTCTGAAGTTTCCAGTTTCCTTCTTTTCAAAATTATCAGTTGGCTCAGTCCTCTCCTTGTGACCTTTGACACACCAGGTTGCTTATGTTCTGACTCACCCGCCCCTCATATCATTCTGATCAACTCAGTCCCCCACCCTCCTGTCAAACTGATCTACAGATGACCTGGGTTTTCTCAATCGCTACCTAAAACCTCTGCAAATCTCCAAATCCATGAGGGTTGATATGACAGCAAGCACATCAAAAGTCCATAAACAACTGCACTAGAATCCAAATTATATTTCTGAAAGGTCAATAGATGAGCAAAATATGTTCTTTACTTAAAGCCGAGTTCAAGGATGAAGGAGCCAACTGGACTTTGATATAAATACAGTCAGTGAAGGACTGTCCACCTTAGGTGTCTACAGCCTGGTTCAGCAACCTAGAATGGATTCAGAAGTCAATGATCTCAATCCAAATCCTGGCTATGTCTCTGCTTGGCTAGATGACCTTGAGCAAGTTACTTAACCTCACTAGGTCTACATTTGTTCGTCTTTAAGTGGGATCTTTATAGTATCTGCTTTGTAGTTCTGCTGTGTATACTGAATGTTTTAGTATACAGAAGTTGATTATCACTGTACCTGCCTGGCATATAGTAACTTCTCAATAATCATTAGTCATCATCATCATTATTACTCTTACTTTTCCATGGGTATAGTATACAAGGGGAGACCTCCCCCCAAAAAATGAAATTATCTTTTTTGGAAGGCAGGTGTCTTATAGTACTGGCTTCCACCATTGGGTAAGTGTTTTAGGAACCTGTTGGCATCAGTGGGCCAGCTAGCATTGCTGTGAGAGGTTGCGTTTGGCTTCGGTAAATTTTGGGGGGAGATTCTTTCTACACGTTTGCCCATTTCATGATGAGTGATTTACACAA
The DNA here is from genome assembly GCF_000164805.1 of Carlito syrichta. Classification (NCBI taxonomy): domain Eukaryota; kingdom Metazoa; phylum Chordata; class Mammalia; order Primates; family Tarsiidae; genus Carlito; species Carlito syrichta. The sequence continues at coordinate 69,075 of NW_007250871.1, forward strand.
ACAACCCACTCACACCACACTGAGTGTTCAGCAGTTTTTGACCAAAAATGGTAATGACCCCTGTGCTCACCCTCCCTATTCACCTGATCTTGCCCAAATGACTTTTTTGTTTCCCCAGATTAAAAAAAGTTCTCAAAGGGAAATGTTTTGCCAGTGTGGAAGAGGTGAAACAGAAAATGGCAGAAGCACTAAAAGTCATCAAAATTGACAAGTTCAAAAACCGTTTTGAGCAATGGAAGAAGCATTTCAGTAGGCATATTGCATCAAACGAAGAGTATTTTGAAGGTACTCTTTGAGGGTGACTAAAGTTTAAACATGTAAGAATAAACACATAATTTTTAAATAAATAAACTCTGGGATTTTTCTGTCCCTTGTATGTGAACAGAGACATTTTCATCCACAGTAATTTTGTTTAATCATTTTCTCCAATAAGCTTCATCAAGTAGGCAACTGGCATGCCCCTTCCTATGATTGTCTCACCACTTAGGAAAAAAACTTCATAAACAGTCTTCAGCTAACCTCTACTTCTGACATGGCTAATTCAACAGCCATATGAGCCTTCAGTTCCTAGCTCATCACCAAAACATTTGTTCAGGTTCCCGTCTGCCTCCCTGGTTACATTCCCATTAAGAGTCTGGTATTTCTTGTATGTATCTTCAGCGATGTTTGTCTTCTCACACAGGTGTCTACCTTAGTAGAGAAAACACACTGATATATGCAAGAATCCCAAGAGCCCACTTTTACTGATTTTCCTCCAATTCTGTCTTGCATCTTCCTATATATTTTTACAGTAGTTCTCATGCCGTCTCCATGAGCCCACCTTTCCTCTTGTCCCCTTTACCTGGCTTATTTCTTCTATTTCCTTCAAAATTAAGCTCACCTGTGACAGTATTCATTCATTCAATCACAAATATTATCGGAATATCAGATATTGCACTAGGTGCTAGAAATACAATGGTAAGCAACATAAATGAGGTCTTAGAGTCAAGACACCAGACAGACATTGATGAACTGATCACACACACAACTAACGTTTTAGACCAGGATAAGTGCCATGAAGGAAAAGCCCAATCCAAACATATTACCAAGCGACCTGGGTATATATGAGGAGTCATTGAAGACATCTCAGAAGAAGTGACACTAGGCTGGGTGAGGTGTCCTCCTCTGTAGTTTCATAGCAAACTCTGCCTATAGTCCTAATTGTATTTATCATGTTACACTGTCATGCTCTTTCTACCTGATTCTTTCTCCTGCTAATCTGTGAACTTTGTGAAAACTGGTGAAGCATTTTATTCCCAGGACCTCTTACAAACCTAGCACTTAGTAGAAGCTTAATAATTGATTATTAAATAGATTTTGTTGTTGTTGTTGTTGAAAGAAGGTGTCTCTTTAAGGACCCTTGATGCCAGGCACAGTGGCTCATACCTGTAATTCCAGCACTTTGGGAGGCGGAGGCGAGAGGATTGCCTGACTCCAGGGGTTCGAGACCAGTCTGGGCAACTTGGTGAGACCTTGTCTCTACAGTAAATAAAAAAATTAGCTGGGCATGGTGGTGCATGCCTGCGGTTCCAGCTACTTGGAAGACTGAGGTGGAGGGATTGCCTGAGTCTAGCAAGTTGAGGCTGCAGTGGCCATGAGTATGCCACTGTATTCCAGCCTGGGTGACAGAGTGAGATGCCAGCTCAAACAAACAAACATAAAAACAAGTAGACCCTTGGTGCTCTAGCATTTTCTCTTAACCTAACCTGGAATCAGTTCAGAACATTCTAGACACCCTGCTACACACCCACACTGCTGCCCACTTCCTCTCTTCCCCATCATCATCCCCTGGGAAGAGGTGCTGTAACTCCACATCAGCCCCAGGGCAGCTCTCATTGGCTCTGCCGCCAAACTCATATCACATTACATTTAATACATGTGTATAATGAATGTCGCACACATTTGGCAGTGCTTCCGTGCACCGTGTCATTATAAGCCGTTTTGACAGCAAACAAGTCACATATTCTCCCTGTGAACACTACAGGAAAAAAGAACATATAATTTTGTTGTTGTTTGTACGTTTTTTTTCCAAGTCACATTGGACACCACTTGCCTTTCATTAGAAACACCATGCTGACAGTAAAATCACATATCTCCAACATAAAAAGAGGAGGAAAACAAGCCATATGGGCACCCTGTGAAGGGGAGGAACAAGGGCACAGCCTTTGGAAAGGGAGAGGGGCAGCAGAAGAGGGTGACTTCCAGGGCTTTGGTGGCTCAGTTCCCTCTGGGGCTCTGTCTGGATTATCATGCCCTGGAGTTTCACTCCACTCAAGGCATCCCTCATGCATTCCCTTATTCATCCAACAATGGATTTTGAATTGCTACTTATTCTTCTTGGAATCAATTTAGGGAGGGATTAAGAATGCTGAAATATATTGAGTTCTTATGAAGACATTTACTACACATTTAATTTTCATGGATACTCTATGAAGTCTGTAATTATTGGTTTTGTTTCACAGCTTTAATAACTGAAGATCAGAAAGCTAAAGTGACTTGCTCAAAGTTATCAATAGAGGAAATTCAGGATTTGAACCTAGGCCCCTCTCATTATAGAGAGTAAATAAGTGAATGAGTGTTTATTGAGTGCCCACAGTGTGAGACACATGTTCATATTTCCAGCATAGACTTGATATAATAATGGTTTACACCCCTGTCTTCCCCACTAGACTGCAAGCGCATTTATTTATTCATTGAAACCTTATTCAAGGGCTCCTCTGAGCTGAGCACTGTGAATTTCCTAAAGGCAGGATTCATATATTAGTTATTTCTATAGTCCTTGGCTGTAGCATAGAGCCCGGGACAGAGCAGAAATGTGAAATCTATTGGGAAAAAAGAGAGAAAAAGGAGGGAGATATGAAGTAGGAAGTTGTTCACTGTTTAGGGGAAGGTAGGCATGTAAACCATCAACTGGGGTAGAATCAGGTAAAATAAAAGTATACATTATTCGCTAGGGAAAGCTTAAAAAATAGGTGGTTCATGGCAATGCAGAAATTAAAAAATATATATATTTTACCAAAGAAGAATCATGTTAACTAGTCATAAAGACTGAGAATTCCAGTACATGAAGAATGGAGAAAGTATTGTCAGCAAAGACAAAGAGACATGGCAGGGTAGTGAAGATCACGTGAAAGGAAGAGAAAAGAGTGTGACAGGAATGCAGAATCTATAGACAGGCAAAGTTGGAAATTTGCTAGAAAGATAATTTGGAGCCTGATCATGGAGGGCTGAGTGTCCTTCTATTTTATTTGGTAGAGGATGGGGAGGTGTATCTCATAGGTATCACAAGAAGTCATAATTTTTTTATTTAGAAAGGTAATGGAATTGAGCAAATTAAGTAATCCAGTCATCAAGAACATGGACTGAGAAGTAAGACAGTTCTGAGTTCAAGTTCTGCACTTAATAGGTGTATCATCTCAAGCAATCTAGTTGTATTCTCTAACTCCTAGGCTCCTCAAATACAAAATCGGGATGATAGTACTTACCTCATAGGTGGTAAGGATATGTGAAATCAATTTGCAAAAATTCTTAACAGTTTCTGCCATGTAGTAAACTTGTGATAAATGTGGTTAATTATTATTTCCAATTGTATTATTTTCAGCCACCTATGCTAAGATAACATAAACGGGAAATGCTAATAGAAGAAAGAATATCACTTCCATAGTTGGGAAGTCCATTCATTTCTCCTCCAACAAAATGCAGTGAGAACCTACAAACTATCTTGTGCATGATCTGGTGATGCATAAAAGATGAATACACAGTCCTACCCTCACAATCCATAGGGGAAGTAGACAGGTAAGTGGAAAGCTGCAATTCAGCAGACTAAATGCTACTGATAAATAAACTACTAAAGCAGAAGACAGTCACACACTGGTTATGAGCATTTAGGCAAAATTATTCATCTTTCTGAAATTCAGTGTCTTCATCTTCAAATGGGGGAGGATGAGTTGATAAAATCTGATAAATTCTCAATGTAGATATTTTTAAAAAGAGTTGGTACCTTGTCTGGCTCACAAATGATCTTTAACCATTGCTTATTCAGTGCACAAATGAATCAGTATTATAACAGAGGTGCATACAAAACACAGCAGTGTGAGAAAGTAACAGGCTAGGGTGGAATTGCATTGAAGAGCCAAGGAATAACAGTACTACGTCTTATTGTGGCCTCTCTCGATCAGTTATTTTAAGGAGGCTGTGACACATTAAATATGGCTGAAAATTATTAGAAGCTTCTTTCATGAAGTGGTGACCTCTTAAATCAGGTCTCGATATGTTATTTGTTTTGGCCATTAGAATATCAAGCTGACTCTTTGTGAGTTTTGGAGACCAGGCTCCAAGAGAAAAGGAATGTCACCTCCTCACCACCATGTAAGAAGCTGGTGTATATTCCCAATAAGGGAGTTGCTGGTTCTGGGAACACTCACCAGCTTCTCAGTATACCCGGAGGAGCTCAGATCATTCTACAAAAGATACCTGCACACGTATATTTGTTGCAGCTATATTCACAGTAACAAAAACACGGAACCAACCATGTTGCCCATCGAAGCTGGACTGGATTTTTAAAATGTGGTACTTATACACAATGGAATATTATGCAGCCAGAAAGAAGGACAAATATATGGACTTTGCAGCAACTTGGATGGATTTGGAGTCAATCATACTCAGTGATTTATCAAAGAAACAAAGAACAGAGTTCCATATGTTCTCGCTTATAAACAGAACTTGAACAATATAATGCTTTAAGAAAGTGATTGGCAGTAGTGGGAAACTTTCGGGGGGGTGAGATTGGCAGTTGAGGGAAACTCCTAGGTGAGGGAGGGGCATACCTCATCAACAAGGGTAACTGCATGATCAATGTTTATATACCTAACCCCGAAATGTACCCCACATCTTTATAATAAAAGTTAAAAAAAAGAAGAGAAGCAGCTGGTGTGGCCTCCCGGAGGACAGGATGCTACCTAGAGGAAAACTGAGGCACCCAGCCAACACCAGCTCATAGGAGTGAAGCTGTCTTGGATTTTTCAGCTCAGCCCACCCCCCAGCTAAATGTGGCTGCCTGGTAAACCCAGGGGAAACCAAGCAACCCACAGAATCATGAGAAATAATACATCATTTGGGGGTGATTTTTTACCCAATAATATCTAATTGAAATTGAGGCTCTCACCAAAATACCAAAAAGGTCTTTCAATCATCTAAAATTTAGGAGACATTTTTTGATGCATTTACACATTTCTAGGTTTTGGGGAGATCTTGTGCATCACTTTCATCCACTTGTTTAAAAAGTACATATGTCAAGAAAGTTAAGAATCATGGTTTTAACTCTAGGGCAAAGATGTCAAGAGCTTATTCATTTTGCTGTGGTTGTAATTTGCATTTCCATATTGATTAGTGAAGTTGAGTATCTTTTTATAGCCCTGTTGAACATGATAGTTATAGTTTACAATACTACTCGTAAAAGTTTGTTAAGAGGGTAGATCTCATGTCAAATGTTCTTACTGCAATAAAATGTTAAAAACACATAAAGATACACACACACACACACACACACACACACAAGAATGTCAAGAGCTTTAACTTTCAGCTTTCATCAGGACCAGCTGGACATCACAGAGGTGAAAATGATGACATAAATGATAGAGGATACAAAAAAAAATAGAGAAACAGTCCACGTTCATGGATTGGAATAATCAACATTGTTAAAATGGTTACACTACCCAAAGTAATCTACAGATTCAATGCAATCTCTGTCAAACTATCGTCATTTTTCACTGAATTAGAAAAAAAATCCTAAAATTCATGTGGAACCAAAAAACAGCTGGAATAGTCAGAGAAAGCCTAAGCAAAAAGAACAAAGTTGGAGGCATCACATTACCTAACTTCAAACTATACTATAAAGCCATAGTTACCAAAAACAACATGGTACTGGTACAAGAACAAACATATAGATCAATGAAATGGAAAATCCGGAAATAAACCCAAATACCTACAACCAACTGAAATTTTGACAAAGTAGACAAAAGCATACACCGATGCTGGGAAAATCAGATTGCTGCATGTAGAAAAATGAAACTTCATCCCTATCTAGCCTCATATACAGAAAATAACTTAAAATGGATTAAAGATTTAAATATCAAACCTGAAATCATAAAAATTCTAGAAGAAAATCTAGGAAAAACTCTTCTTGACATTAGTCTGGGCAAATAATTTATGACTGAAACTCAAAAAGCAAAAGTAACAAAACCAAAAATAATAAGTGGGACTTAATTAAACTAAAAAACTTCTGCATGGAAAAAGAAATAATCAACAGAGCAATTAGGGCAACCTACAGAATGAGAGAAGATATTCACAAACTATACATCTGACAAAAGACTAATATCTGAAACCTACAAAGAACTCAAACAAACCAGGAAAATCAAAAAAACAAATAACTGCATTAAAAAGTAGACAAACAACATGAACAGATATCTCTCAAAAGATGATTTAAAAATGGTTAGCAAACATATGGAAAATGCTCAACACCACTTAACATCAGGGAAATACAAATTAAAATCACAATGAAATATAGCCTTATACCAGTCAAGATGGCCATTAAAAATTCAAAAAACAATACATGTTGGCATGGATGTAGAGAAAAGGGAATGCTTATACACTGATGGCAGGAGTGTACATTAGTACAACTTCTATGGAAAGCGGTATGAATATTTCTCAAACAACTAAAAGCATAGCTACCATCTGATTCAGCAATCCCACTACTAAGTATCTGCCCAAATAATCAGAGGTCATTATATATAAAAGACACCTGCACCAGCATGTTCATTGCAGCACAATTCACAATTGCAAAGATGTGGAATCCACCCAAATGCCCATTAACTGATCAGTGGATAATGAAAATGTGGTATATACACACCATGGAATACTATTCAGTTATCAAAAAGAATGAAATAATATCTTCCAGCAACCTGGATAGAATTGGAGAGTGTTGTCCTAAGTGAACTACCTCAGGTACAGAAAATCCCACACTACATGTTCTTACATATAAGTGGGAGCTAAAGTAATAATATGTAAAGACATAGAAAATGGTATAATGAACACTCAGAATGGTATAATGGAGATGCAGAGGGAGAGGGGGGAATAATGGAGAGTCAAAAAATCAATTACTGGGTATAATGTTCATAGGTGAGAGTGGCAGGTACACTCAAAGCCCAGACCAAAACTATTTGTAACCCCAAAGCTTAACTATTAATTAATTAATTAATTTAAAACAGGTTCAGCATTCTGTGGGAGCCACCACTTCACTGGAGCTGTCCAAGGTTCTGACCACACTGCCATGCCCATTTCTTGTTAATTAGCACCACCCCTAGAGGCAGGCCATCTTAAACCTTCCCTCATAGGCAGTTACTTGTCATACTGTTATACATGTCAAAATGTGTCTTGCTTTGTTAAAAAACAAGGAGCTAAGATGACCCAGATTGCTCACCCATTTGATTCTGAACTGTACTTACTATGCCCACGATATTGCCCACTACTAAGGCTGTGATGAACATTGTCATAGTACATGGAAGGACCTTAACCTAGGTATGCCTGATTTGGATCCAAACTCTGTGTCCGTATTATGGCTCAATAAGATGTGCTTCCCTTGCCCCCACAAGGCTCCTGAAAGCCTACTATCCCTGAAAGGCCCAGTGAGAGACAAGGTGCAGAGTTGAAAAACATCTGGCTCGGATTTAGACAGAGCAGTGTGGTTAAAAGTACAGTTTCTGGAACTTAATTGGGTTTCCAGCTGCAGAAGTTGGAGAATTTTAGTATAATAAAAGAACCTACTTTACAGAGTTTTTATGAGGCACAATCTAGGTAAAAATATATAAAATGTACTTAAATAAATTAACATATTCAAAGTACTTAGAAGAGGATTCAACTCATAGTAAGTGCTCAATAAATTATAGGCACTTAGATGAAGATGGTGGATAATAACTATAATTATTGATAAAGATGTAGTTTTGAATCCCAGCTCTGACACGTACTTGCTGTGTGATCTTAACTCCTCAAAGTTTTGGTATTTTGTACATAAAACAGGATCACATGCTTCTTGTGAGAAAATGAAAAGAGAAATATAGTGCCAGACATGATACCTTATTCTCTTCTTGGGTTCCCTGTACTAGTACTTAGAATACTTAGAAGATGCTAGAATGTTAACTGGAAGTGTGTGTGTGTGTGTGTGTGTGTGTGTGTGTGTGTGTGTGTGTGTGTGTAACTCTTTAATAACAGAAAGTATGAAAGTCACTTAATGAAAATGATAGTGGATTCATGGAAATCATTGTATAGTCTCCTGTGCCCTCTCTGTCATAAAGAAGTCCTTCAGTTCACTGCTTGTTGCCTTGCTGTTAAGAAGCTTTTGAGATCGATTAAAACAATAGCATCAACAGAGGTGTAATTTTCTTTCATCCCTGTTTAATTAACTGTGAACCACAGGGCTTTCCTAGTGACAGAAGAATCCGAGAAAGCAGGGGGAGAAGACAGCCACCCTTTGGTTTCTTCAGACAAGAAGAACTTGCTAAAAAATATTTGGAGAACCTGGGTAAAAGATACTGCAATTTGTTCTCTCATCATTTAAAAAAGGAAAGAAGGAAGGAAGGAAGGAAGGAAGGAAGAAAGAAAGAAAGAAAGAAAGAAAGAAAGAAAGAAAGAAAGAAAGAAAGAAAGACAAACCTCTATCTCTCAGCTCATTGCCAATTCCAGCCTAGACAATTGGCATGAATGTTTTGAAGAAAGGAAGCAGAAAGTGTAAATTTCAGAAGTGTGGCTGAAAGATACATGAATCAAGAGATCTTCACCCTGCCACAAACCAGGTTTTTTGTGTGCGACCTGTAAGTCTCCATCTTTCAGACACTCAATTTTCTTATCTGAAAAATAGGATATGGGTTAGAATATAGCTATTAGTAGTCCAGTGCCTCTCATAGGTAGAGCTTCACAGCAACACTGTGAGGTAGGTGATTTTATGCCCAAGTTTCAAATCTGAGGATTAAAAAGCTGAATCTCCTCAAGAACACACATCTTGGAAACAATGGAACCTGCCGGGCTGTGGATCTAGTTCTCTCTGGATTCTCCTACTGCATCATAAGTCCTCTCATTTTTTTTTTTTTTTTTTGAGTTGGAGTCTCACTCTGTCGCCCAGACTGGAGTGCAGTGGCCGCTCCCGGCCACCGCAGCCTCGACCTGCTGGGCTCCGGCGATCCTTCCGCCTCAGCCTTCCAAGGAGCTGGAATTACAGGCATGCACTATCACGCCCAGCTGATTTTTTGATTTATTGTAGAGATGAGGTCTCGCTGCCCAGGCGGGTCTCGAACCCATGGGCTCAGGCAATCCACTCACCTCAGCCTCCCAAAAGCGCGGGATTACAGGCTGAGCCACCGAGCCCGGCTAAGTCCTCTCATCTTTAAAGCCCTTTCCAACTCCATAAAGTTGCATCATTTGTATACTGTTAAATTGATAACTGATCAGAGGCAGAACAGTGAAATGAATAAGTTCTTAAACTTTTCAGCATCATTCTTGTTTATCTGGAATAATTGAAGAGAAAATTGAAGCGTCTGGTTGCCTAATCACCATGCACATTATATATATTTGGATAATTACTTTTCAAAAAAGTTAGCAAAACTAATTTAAGAACTCAATATTTCTCAACCAGTGGGAAACAGAGCCTGGAAGAACTGTGGTATATTTACAAGGAGTTCAGGAATCTGTGTATCATCAAGTAATTGTAAACTGAAAACATGTGTTGTCAATATATGAATTAATATTTTTCAAATGTACATGGCCAGCTTTATAAATGTTAACCTATGCATGTTTTATGTAGCATTTGTTTCTATGTAACATCCAAGTTTATTTTTAAATGACACTATATTCTTTATTGTAGTTTTTAGCCATCATATCCTTTTTCAACTAACAGACCGTAAAGTACAACTATTATCATGCATTGCAAAACTCATGGATGTTAAAAAGAAGTTCTCAGTCTACGATAAATTGGGAACTACTTCTTTACATATAATATTATAAGGTACTTTAAACTATGCTGTCTCATTTGATTCTTGCAATCAAATCAACAATCAACATATAGCACTTCTGAGAGCACAATTCACTAGTTATTACTTTTCTGCTTGGTTGGGTTCTGGTTAAATGGGAATTTACAACCTTTCCATTTTAGATAAGTTTCGTGTTTTCAGTATTGCCATGGTCTGAATATGTGTCCATGAGACTGTCCATATGGACTGAATATAGACTGAATGACCATATGGACAATAAAATCATGAATCTAAAATATGAATAACAACATGCAGAAAATGCCACCATGACCCTCACTGATTTCCCCAGGGCTCTTTGCTGAGCTGTTCTAAAGCCATAATAAAATCTTGAATCCAGAGTATGAGAAAAGGATATCCATAGCACTTGGAAAAACTTGCTGGTAACCTGTCATCTTTGGAGATAATTTTAGCTGAAATCAGTAGATTACCCAGAAGATACTATGGAAAATTAGTGCTTAATTAACATAAGCAAGAAATATGCTCCTTTTGAATTCAAAGCCCACAGTTATTCAGTTTTAAATCCAACCTCCTGGCATCTAACAGCCTGTAGTATACATGTATAACTCTTAATCCATTCAGAGCTTTGATATCTAAGATGTCTGGTGCAATGACCTTTATGGAAACTCACCATGCAATTTTCAGATTATCTGTGTCCTTGAGATCTGTCACCAAGATCCAGGGCCTTCCACGAAACCCACAATTTTCTACAAGAGACAAGAAAAACTTCATTGACTATGTAGATTGAAAATTAATTCCCCATAGGAAAAACAATCTTTTTTTTTTTTTTGATTTGGAGTCTCACTCTGTCCCCCAGACTAGAGTGCAGTGCTGATTTTTTTTTTATTGTAGAGAAGAGGTCTCACTGCCCAGGCGGGTCTCGAACCCGCAGGCTCAGGCAATCCACTCACCTCAGCCTCCCAAAGGTGCAGGATTACAGGCTGAGCCACTGAGCACAGCTGGAAAAACAATTTTTTAAGCCCTGTGGACTTTACTCCAGACTAGAGAGTTATCATTCATTGTACTGTTTTCAGAACATTTTTGCCTCCATGAATCAGTTTGATCTTCATAATGATGAACCAGAAAGGTGGGCATTACGTTGTCATCCCCATTTATGGGGGAAAGCTAAAACAAAGCAGGCATTCTGAGAGATAAATTTGTCTAACCACAAGCAAGACTCAGGTCTTCTAGACTCTTCAGTTGTGTTTTTTCTACTCTTCACTGTCTGCCTTCTACAATCTCTGATTTTCCCTTGACTTGGACAAAATTTGTTCATTGTTCACATATTCCTTCATTTGCCCTCCCACATATTACTTGTCTCTGTTTATGAGTATCTTGAGCTGAAATGCGCAGATATCCTACCTTGCTTTTGTTGAAGATTGGTTGCTTATTTCTAGTTCATCAGATTGGATTTTGATAACTATCCTTTGCCAGTAACAACTGGCTAGGTTGAAAGTTCAGGAAAATTACAAAGAAGACAGTGTAATATGAGGGAAGGAGCCAGGATGCCTAGATTCCAGTCTCCGCAATTTCATTTGGCGACTGGCAACATTAGGCAAGTTGTCCAACTATTTGAGTCTAGGTTAACTCATCTCTGAGACAGGAATTCTATTATTATTCCATCTCTCTCACAGGAGTTTGGGGGATGTTATGAAACTGAAATGAGACCAGAGATATCAGAGTACTTTACAAATTATCAATAACTACATTCTGTCAAAGGAATATAATTATCTTATATCAGGCATCACAAATTAAATATCTTCAAGAGCTACACAGTTTGTAAAGAAATGTAGTAGACAAGTTTGGTAAAATTGTGAGTGGTGAGTCTGGAACGCACAGGAGTGGGCAGGTCCCATCAAAGACAATATGTTTTGATTATGCACTAATAATGACAAGTTAGCCAAACCAGACACACCTGGTAGTCCAGTTCCGTGGGTGAAGCACCAGTTTGTGAATTCATTTTCCATACAATATCTCCCAAATTGTGGGCTGCGGATCTCCCAGGGGCTTTAGACTTATTTCAAAGGGGGTATAAATCTATATATACACCAAACATTACCTATGAACTGAAAAACAATACCATGTACATCCAGACAGTAGTATTTCTAAGTGTAAGCAAATACCACTGTGATTAACAAAGTGCACATTTATTCAAATGTATAAGCGGATTCACATTAATTTTTTGTTAGTGGGTCTTTTAAACCAAGAGACATTAACCATATTTCCATGGTAGTTGGAGGAGGGCACCATCATTTTATTTTATTTTATTTTTTGCTGTAATGGTGATTTCATAAGCTTATATGTTGGGAAACAACTCCAAAACATTTTCAAAATTAAAATGGGCAATACAAAGGGTATAAGTATAACTATATCAAGTTATATCAAGAAATAGGAGGCCTCATCTTGGGAGGGTCTCTGGATCTGATGCCAACTGAATTTGAAGACAAAAGTAGAAAGACCTATGTTGTTTATAAACACTTTCTGAGCAGCAAAAAGTCACTGGCAGAGTTTGTTGGTGTAAGGACATAGGAGAGGTGTCCTTTGTGTGAGACACACAGAAAACCCTCACATTTACATGTGGCCCTAGTCAGCCACATACACATGTGTTTCTGTGTGTGCACACACATCCACACACATCTAAGCCACATTCTGTATATTTATCATAGCCATTAACACCCCAATGTGCACACGTCCTGATCCTTAGAACCTCTCAATGTTGCCATATTTGGACAAAGGGTCTTGGCATAGGTAAAATGAGCAGATTATTCTGGATTATCTATGCATATTTTAAATGCAAAAAACAGGTGTTCTAATAAGAGGGAATGACAGGAAATTCAACACATGATGAGGAGAAGGCAATGTCTGAAGATGGAGCAAAGAGAGATTTGAAGACACTGGTTTTCTCATTTTTCAGATCTCAGCTCAGATGTTATCTCCTCAGAGCAGTCTCGCTGCACACCCCTAACTTCACCCCAATCACCCTTCATTTCATTACTTTTATTTTCTTTACAACATTTCGTGCCATTTTAAAGCCTTTTGAGTCTTTATTGGTTTGCTTCTCATCTACCTCCCCTCACTCAAATAAAAATGCCACAAAAGTAGGGACTATGTCTTGTTCACTGGTGTGTCCCTAGAGTTTACAAGTATAGTGCTAGCATATGGTGGGCACTCAAAACACACTTAACCATCTAATGAATGGCCCTCAACTTTGGCAGATAATCTGAATTAGATGCAAGGATCTTTAAAAACACACCATGGGCACCAGCTCAGACATACTAAATTGGAATTTCTAAGCAGCAGGACTCCACAACTTACAGAGTGAGAAAAGACTTCCAGGTAGCCAGGATTGAGAGCCATTGACCTAAACACATACATACCCACAGTCCACACATATACATCTTCCGTATACATCTTCTGTATTGGACATCATGTACAATTCATGCGTTCAACCTTTTTATGTATTTATGTACACCACATACAAAAATACTCCATACACTGAACTTTTATCCATTATATATATATACACACACATATATATACACATATAAATGTATAAAGCAATTTTTATCATAGTGTAACTCCCATTTCCTATGTGCCTTCTTTGTGCCAGATAACATAGCTGGGGTATAGGCTGGGGATACAGAGGGTTCATTCCAGCTTTAAAAGAGCTCACAGCCTATTATACTGCTATGGACTGAATGTTTGTATTCCGCCCAAATCCATATGTTGAAACCTAATTAATTAATCTTAATTAAATCATGAAGTTGAAGCTCTCATGGATATGATGAGTGTTCTTGCTCTTAAGAGACACAAGAGAGCTTGCTTTCTCTCTGTGTGTCACATGAAGACACAATGAGAAGATAATCATTTGCAAAACCAGGAAGCAAGCCCTCACCAGATACCAGATCTGCCAGAACCTTGATCTTGGACTTCCTAGCCTCCTGAACTGTGAACAAAAAAAGTCTGTTCTTTAAGTCACCCATCCATGATAATTTGTTATAGCACCTTGAACTGTCTAAGACGATAACCAAAGCAGATTGTTGCATTCCAAAATGGTAAGTGTTTTAAGAGGGCAGTACAAAGGTCTGTGGGCATACAGATGGAAAGACAGGAGACGGCCAGACTGACAGGGTCATATTTAAATTGAAGCAGGCAATGCATTATTTGTATCCTAAAGGACAGGAGTTATATATAGGTTGAGAGGAGAGAATGAAAAGGAAAGGGTACTTGATTCAAGGGAAGAGAATGTACAAGAATACAACAGTTAGAGTGTATGGTTTGTACAGGGATCTGTAAAGTATTCAATTTAAATTTATTCAACAAAAGTTTGCTTATCATGCCTCAAGTATCATGCCTGAATATTGCTGAGACCAAGATCTCATATTCATGACACTGGAATCTCCAGTAGTTGCTGATGAAATCTACTATTACAAAACTCCCTAGATAACTATGATGCACAGCGGGGTTGAGAACCACTGGTCTAGATGAATTCACTTCTCTGACTTCCAAAAAGAAGTAAAGGGACTGAATGAATAAAAACCAACTGGCCTGTCCACAGTGCTACAAAGGTGCTTTTGACAAGCTTAAGGACTTCAAAGACAACATCCAATTCAGCCTTACCTTCTAATGGCAGCCAGCAATACTTCTGAGAAGTGTAGTGCAGTGATGTCAATATTGGGAACTTCTTTGCTCCAGGTGGGTCACTGGCTATTGAATCCCTGACCAGGGCAAGTTAGTGCACGTCACTTTTCAGAAAGCCCAAGCCTAAGAGCACTAAGTCCTCCCAATGGAGGACCTTACAGCCTTGGGACAAGGGGCCTCAGGCCATGTGGACTAGGTTGAGATTCCAGAGATCTGGGGGCTCCTCTGGTTCTTTATTCCTTGGGATTGCACTTTGGAAGTTGAGTCAGAAGTCCATCTCCCTTCTGGTTCTCAGGCCACCCGGAGTGATAGCAAGCAGTGCACTATTCAGCAGCCACAGCCAAGCCATCCCAGCAAGAAAAGGTTCACCTCCTCTGTCTCCTTCATTTGAGGGGAAATCTTGCCCGAGGCACAAGCAAAGCTTCGAATTGATTTAATTTGAAATTTCAAACTGCCGGATGCAGCTTTGCTAGACTGCCATCTGCTTTTCCAGTATGCAATGACACCAAGTCTGTTTTTATTGTGTTTGCTTAGCCAAGTCCACCAGTAAAATATTAATAATTTCTCCAGTGCCTGGGTGGTTTGTGTGCTTGGGATGATATCCGAACATTCATCAAGCTCATCAAAGTTATAAGCAAAATAATTTCTCCTTAAGCTGGGGGGGTGGGGGGCAGATCTGGATTTTTATTACTGGTACATATCACTAAGTGACGCTTTTAGCTTTCTCTGCACAGGAAAAGAAAATAAGTGCATTGCTTCTGGCCCCAACATTAGACAAACTTTCTCTGTAGAGATGTAGTTTTTCAGCCAAGCAAGGAAATAAGTAATCTGTGAAGATGGAAAGTGGGTGCCATCCCTTTTGCCTCACTCGTCACATGCAATTTGACATTAAGTGGACATTAAATCCTACTGAGTGTATCATTATTCTAGGGTTCATCCCCTTCTCTCCATTTCTACTGCCACTGTTTTAGTCTAGGCCTCTACCAAATAATCTAGATTCCCACAATCAGCTGCCTCTGGTTCCTTAGCACTCATTAAATCAGTTTCCCTTTCCTCTCCTAAACAATCACCAGAGATGGACTTTGTAATTTTCAACAAAATTTTATCAGTCACTTGCTTCAAACCCTTTCTTGGTTCCTCACTGGCCCATCATAAGGTCCACATTGTTTAGCATGTTTTACAGTGGTTACCTCTCTCTCCTTTTTTACACAAGTATCCTATGCCCCAGCCAACCACTATTCTCCGGGGTCAGAGCAACCATTCATGCCCAGTGGTGTTTGCCCAAGAGACAAGATCTACAGAGCATCCCACATGATGATTAGTTAATAGCATAGTTCCAACTGTCATTATTTATTACTGCCACTCTCCTAAAGAAAGGTAACATCCAGATCATTCTGGTTGATCTCTGCTCCCATCAAAGGCATTCACGTCCTCTTCATTGGAAGAAAAAAGCAGACTCTGATTTTGTTTCCTTCAGTTTGAGATCAGGGAAGAATGGGTCCTTGCCTCAACACAGTAGATTAGAGACCACCTTGCAAAGTGGTTAAGAGCTCTGTAACCAGGACACTCTAGGTTGCAATGCAGGCTCTGCCACTTGCTAGTTGGATAAATTTGGGCATTTCACTTAGCCACTTTGTATTTTTCAGTTGACTCATCTACAGAGTGAGAATAATAATAGTTCATAATAAAAGCATAAGGCAAGATTAAAAGATTCAATATACGCTGAACACTAATAATTGGACTTGGCACATAGTAAGCACTCAATTAGCAACACAGTAGTAGTTCCAATGCATACACATCTCTGAAAACAGGATTGTACATTCATAAAGGGACCACAGATCCTCACCACATAATGCCATTGCTGAGCCTGGAATTTCATTCATCCATAACTTATAGATATAGAAAATGTCTGTGTCTTTTTCAAGGCACAGATGAAGAGACGCTTCCTCTAGGATGCCTTGACAGGCACTGGAGTGAAGTGGTATTGGGGTCTGCATGCTTGGCTTTGAATTGCAGCATCATCACTTTATATCTGCTTTATGTTAAATATGTTGATTAACCGAATTGAGTCTCATTTCACTCATCTGTAAAATGGGGATAAGATTACCTTTTTGGGTGGTTGAGTGTTCTACTTAGTACAGTTTAGCTTTCCTAACTCCTTCTCTGACAAGCTGTCATATCTCTTTTCTGGATTTTCCTAAAATGTGTATTATATCTCCAGTTCTCCTACTTTCTGAACTAAAAGTCAGGACTTGTTTATATATTGGCTAGATTATTTGAATGTACCAGACTAGTGCCACTCTGTTCAGTCCTGTACTCTAGATTTCTTTTTACTCAGAGCCATCTCCTAAATATGCAGATCAGATCAGGGCACTCTCAGGGCAAGAGTAGGAGCAACCATTGGTTGAATCCCCTTATCTATAAATCAAGTTCAAACTTCTTGGAAAGATATTCAAATTTCTCAAGGTGTTGCCATGCCAACCTCAACTCCAGTAACTGTCAGTGATCACTGTACTCATTGTCCCTAGAGTGAGCCATGGACTCTAAACACTGGCTAAGGAGTCATCTCTACATGGAATGCTCTTCTATAACCTCCTCACCAACTGAAGTCTTACCCCAACTTCTAAGGCCCAGCTGAAACACTCCTACTTTCCCAAAACCCTTCCTAGTGTCCACTCTGCCCCATCCCCCAAAAGTTGGAACAAATGAAATAAATTAAAGATTCTGAGTCAGAAATTAGTAAGTGGTAGAGATGGGCCTCGAACCCAAATTTTCTGATTCTAAATGTTCCCACTCACACTTTTTTGTCCTTATCCCATGCTGCTTCTCTACCTTCCCAAAGTAATTCCTATACGCATAACAACCAGGAGCACCAGAACACACAGATGCTCCACATGTCAGAAGCTGTTAGTCATGTAGGGTCACTTACTTCTTCCTTTGCTTCTTCTTCTATTTCTGACAAGTGTATGTCCTAACGTTCACACACTGTTGGCAGAAATGTAAGTGGGGGGAACTGCTGGAAAGCAATTTGGCAGTATACACTAAAAGTCTGCAAAATAGTCATACTCTTTCACTTAGTCATTCCTTTTATGTAAATCTGTTTTAAGAAACTAGTAAAAAGTAACTATATATATACACACACATATATATAAATATATGTAAACACACATATGTATAAATATACAGAGAGTGATAGATACATATATACAAGAAAGGATAATATAACAGGAAAAGTTTGGAATTAGCATGCATATCTAATAAGAAAGAAATGGCAGTGGTTAAAAACTTCAGTTTTAGAGTCAGAGACAACAAAATAATAGTTCTATTTCTTTTTCTTTTTTAAAAAAAAAAAACCTTTGAAAATTTTTTTTATTTATCCCCCCTTTTCTTTAGTTGGAGTCTCACTCTGTCGCCTAAGCTGGAGTACAATGGCACATTCACAGTCACCCCAGCATCAACCTGCTGGGCTCTGGAGATCCTTCTGCCTCAGCCTTCCAGTTAGCCGAAACTACAAGCACCTGCTACCATGCCTGGTTATTTTTTTATTGTAGAAACGAGGTCTCACCAAGTTGCCCGGGCTGGTCTCGAACCTGTGGACTCAGGCAATTCACTCGCCTCGGCCTCCCAAAGTGCTGGGATTATAGGCTGAGCCTCCGAGCCCAGTCAGTTCTATTTCTTAATAGTTATGTTATCTTGGGTACATTATTTAACCTTTTTTTTGCACTATTTATCTCATCTATATACTCATTCCTGTAAAGGTATACTAGCACCCAACCCACTGCATAGGCTTACCATGAGGAATGAATGAGATCTCATAGGGAAAGAATTTAACTCAGAGTCTAACACATTGAAAAATCTCAATAATTATAAACCTTGAAAAAGAAGAGAAAAGGGGAAAATGGAAGAAGGGAAAGAGAAGAATTAGACGAGACAGGCACTGGTTGGAATATTTTGCAGTTATTAACATTATATTTACAGGGTTTGAATTAACAATATGGAAAATGCATTAATGATCAGTGAAAAAGCATGTTTCTAAACTGCATGTACAGTGATAACCCAATGAAATAAAAAAAAAATTTAAAAACATTGAAAGAAAATGTGCTTAATGTTGGCAATAATTATACTATAGTGATGAGACTATGCATTGTGTAGGGGCTTGTAATCCTTCAATATCCTGGTCTTATATATATTTTTGCCTGTGTGTGTCGATCCTTTCCCAAACTGCATCACGGATACCCTGAATGACACAGCAAAATCACATCATAATTTTTCCTCCTCTCTATTGTCCTCTGACATGAATTCAGTACTGAGCAAATGAGTCTTGTTGCTTGAACAGGCAGCATTGTCTCCATTATTACATGAGTTATTTTATTACAGATGCCCAAGGTAATAAACAGAACAGAATACTGTTCGATAAATGTGAGTTTTCTTTCCCTTACATTAGTTGTTTTTCTGTTTTATTCTAAAGTGTCCAAACTATTTGGGAATAAAATAAATGGCTCGAAGAGTTCATTGCATCACGGGCTTCTGTGTGACAGCCAAGCACATCCTGCATTTGGATCAACCAGCAAAAGGCTTTTGGTGATAGGAACACCAATTCACAAACAGAGGTGACTATTTCACGTTGACCACTGTCGATTTGTTGGCTTTGAGTACAGAAGTGAGATCAAGTCCTACCACCTGCTCTTTGACAGTTCTTCAGGATCCCTCTGGGACAGCTAACTCTTGCACTCAAGTCAAAACCCAATCCCCTAGATGAACTGTGTTTGGGGAATAGTCTCTTTCTTCTGCGATGGGAAGTCATCCTTTATTTCTTGACTCTGAGCTCTGGACAATGGTGCTGTGCTCCACTCACAAGAGAGAATTTTTAGGTAATAAGGAAGGGAAAATAGTTTGGCTCTTTCTTTGAGTAGATGTGGTTTTATTTCGGTGGCCTCTACATTAGATTTAATTCTTTTTCCATTTACTTACTCAGCATTCATTAGGTGGGCAGCCACTAGGTACCAGATATTGAGGATGCAAAGGTAAACTGTCATTTAGACCAAAACCCATTTTAGGTAAAGACCCAAATTAAGCAAGCGAGTCAACTGTGTGATTCACTTAAATAACTACTGTGCTTGTCTGGCATATATTTGACAGAGATACAATAGGTCAAGTAGATACAGTCCAGGTGGCTTTAGAATCAAACATTTCAAACCCCAGCTCTGTTTCTTCTCAAGGATCTGATTATGTGTCTGTTTCTTCATAAAGTGCAATGCCACACTAGTGTCAGGATTACAGCTAGCCTATGTGTCTCATTTATCCAGCCCAATTCCTGACCAATAAGCAGTAGTCAGTGTTAGTATTTTTATGGTGGTGTCAATATCTTTAAAACACCCTTGCTGCAGATGAGGAAGAAGGTATATACCAAATATTTTCAAAGCTGCCTTCAAAAGAGCAAAATTTTCTATCATAATTAAATCAGATGACTCCTCATTTTCTCCTTACACTCACTGCCTTCTGCTACTGGTTACTGATTTTAGTTTCTGTTTTATGACTTCAATTCTGGAAGCTCCTTCCCTCAAAGAGGATGGGGGTGGAAAACAGGAGAGAATTAGCATATCTTCTGAGCTTTGTATGCCTGGCACTGTGCTCAACATTTTCACCAACATTTTCTTATTTATCTCCATGACTGGACCTCAGGTAGGTGTTGTGGTTCTACTTTGTCAGGCGAAATGGAGGCTCAGATAGGGTGAAGACCCTGAGGTCACAGAACCATTAAACTATGGAACTGGTTTGCAGCCAGATCTGTTTGAATCCAAATCCCTGCTCTTATAGTGCACCCTGAAGCCTCTTGTCCATTCCCTTTACTCGATTTGGTCATTGGTCTTTCTTCCTGAGGAAGGCAAAACACAGACAGAGATGAGTTTTCAAAATGCTCAGTCTCTGTGAGTTCGATTTTTGACACCCAAGATGCACACATTCATTAACTATGGCGTTCAAAAGAGCCTTAGCCTTCAACATATTACATAAAACAGAGGTCTTTCGGGCTTTAATGACTTGTTCAAGCCCACACAGAGGCTTGTGGTGGAGTATGACCCAGAAAGAGTCTCTTCCCAACCATAATAGCAATGTCCTTATTAAAAGCCACACTGAAAGACTTGAGGGGTGAAATCTGGCCAACATTTTCTGGGCATTGAGTGATGAGAATTCCAGGCGGCCAATGAGCTCATTGGGCAAAGCAAAAGAGGACGGTAACCTGGGCACAGAAATGCCTGTGAAAACACCAACATGCATGCTAAATAGCTCTCCAGCAGCCAGGAAGCTAGAGCACACTGAAGTTCCCATGCAAGGAAAAAGTAAGGCAGGAAGGACACGGATGTATTCATCATACCAAAATAAGAGTCACCAGGCGAGGATTCCAGCCCCACTGTTCCAGTTCACGGATCCGCCACTGTCCCACATCAACCACTGGAGACTCACCCACGCAGGGACTTGAAAACAGAGTATCTCACACATGGGTTCTTTCTAAATGCTCCTTGCAGAGGCCTCCTCATTCTTTCATAATCACCTCCAAGCAATCCCCAGTCAAGTACTAAAGTAAAATTCAAAGCAATTAGAGAGTCTATCTACAGTGAGCCTAAAATGTGTTTGCAGTGGTTCTCTGGGAAACAGCTTGGTGTACATTTCCCCCAGAATAGTGCTATTTCTGTAAGGAAGATGCTGCTTGTACCAAAGTATAAAAACATACACACGCGCATGCACACACACACATTTACTATGACAAATGGATGCAACATCTCAAGAGTGAAATATTGTGTTGTGGGTTACAAGCCAAAGCAAGGCAGCCCCGCTCCAGTAAGCACTTATAAATTGTTGCAAAAAATATCAAGAAATAGGAGCTTGCCTTGGTAACATAACAGCTGTAGGATTCCAGGGCCCAGGACTAGCTTTAAAAAAATTAAGAAAAGAAATTAAAACAACCAAACTCATTGCTTCAAATAGTCCACTGGATCTCCAGGGTGGTCTTGTATTTCTAATTAATATTTCCCCTAATTACTTTGGCGATGGTAAGTGTGCTAAATGCAAAAATCACTCATTTCACCATGGAGCTGTTGCAGAGAGAGGAGGAAGGAACTCTAGGAGGAAGGCTGGCCAGCTTCATTGTGATGCAAAAGAATGCAACAATTAAGAATATAATTTTGAGAGATGTCAGCAGCCTAATTACTCACAGGGCTTCCAGCAAATTAAGCAGTAGGTGAATTAGCTCGTTTAATGAGATCTAGAGTTTGGAGGCAAGGTGCATTTTACTTTGCATTTGAGAAACACATTTCCCCACTACATGTGAATAATTTGGGCACCCCAACATGCTATTAGCGCAACAGATTCTGTGAAAGCATAAAGGTCAGTCGCTTTAAAAGGTCTGTAAGTCAGTTAAATTGCATTCTTCTGTTCTCTGTCCATCCTCTCTCTCTTCTTTCTTTTCTTCCCAAATGCAATCCCCCAAGTTGGAAAGCATATAACTCAATAAAGGGGCTTTGAAGACTGCAGCTTTCAGGGCAGGATTACAGGAGGCACCATGGAAATTGTATTGAAAAGCTCCTTTAGTATCTTAATACTGCTCCAATTTTTTGTTTCTGCATCTGTAATGTGGAAGTAATAACATCCATATTGTAATTTTTTGTTTACCGGTTGAATTTCTTTACAAGATGGTACTCCTTGAAGACAGGAAATATGTGATACTTATCTCTGTATCCTAGCACCTACCACTGTGAAGCATAATGTTTGTGCCTCCCAAAAACTCATATGTTGAAACCCTAACCTTCAAGGGGATGGTGTTAGGAGGAGGTGGAACAATTGGGAGGTGTTTAGTTCATAAGGGTAGAGTCTTCTCTAAAAAAAGCCCAGAGAGCTCCCTCACATATTCCACCACGTGAGGACATAGCCAAGACTGTGCCATCTATGAGTCAGAAAGCAGGCCCCCACCAGACACTGAATCTCCCCTCATCTTGGATTTCTCAGCCTCCGGACAACTGAGGATTAAGTTCCTGTTGTTTCTAAGCTACTCAGTCTCTGGTATTTTGCTATAGCAGCCCAAATGTACTAAGACCCCTACCATGAGTTCACCTTCTGTTTACCTTTAATGTAAAATGAGACACCACAGTTCCGAAAGTCCCCCAGTTTGGGACACAGAACTGGAGGCTTCCTCCTTTTTGACTCATCAGAGTGGTGTCTTCCAAAGCCATTTCCTGAGGCTGACGCCAAAGCCATGTCTTGTTCACGGCTCTCCAGAGGAAATCTTCCATCTCTCAAAGCCTTTAGCAACCATTATTAGTCTTCAAATTGCAATTAGCTACCATGTATTGAACATTTGCTATAGGCTAGACACTGGGCTTCACATGCATTCTTATTTAAATTCTCACCAAAAAACACATGAGCTAGTTACTATTATCACCTCTCACTCATAGGTCAGGATACTGATTTCAGAGAGTTTATATGTGCTTTTCAAGGTCCCCCAGCTTGTAAGTGGTAGAGCTGAGATTCCACATCAGATTTTCTGACCCCAGGAATCACGCATTAACTATTATTCCTTATTCCTTTGTTGGATATCCCTGATAGTTGTTAGAAGAATATTTTGTAAATAGAACTAAAGACTGTATTTATGAAACTTCAAACTATGGACCATGGTTCTTTTCTTCAAAACATACAGAAAAAGTCAACTCCTTTTATAGGATAATGGGAACTCCAGTTCCCCAGGCAGTACCAGCCCTTCCAGACAGACACATCTGAGGGTCTATTTTTATGATGGTAACTTACAGTTATGAGAATCTATTGTTGTTTTTACCTTTTACATGAGGCATTTCATTGACATGGTCTCACTCAACCAACCACAATCTTATGAGAGTGTTATTGGTTCCCTAGTTATATAGATGACGAAAGGGAGGGCTCAGAAAGATGAAGTCTATTGTCCAAGGGCAAAATAGCAGTCAAATAACACAGCTGAGAACCCCAGAATTCAAACTTGCATCGGCCTAAAGTTAAGACATGTGGCAGAAAACCTTTCTCAATGAATGGATCAATGAATGGATGAATGAACAAATGAATGAATGAATTCTATGTGGCAGAGTGTGAAAAGCACCTTAAGAGAGGTTCAAACAAATACTAAAAGGTACTCAGATCAGAAAAAGAGCTTTCTCAACAAGTCTTCAGTGGGGCTGCACTAATTACTATTTACATAAGATGCCTGCTTGCCTCTGATGGTGCTCAGAGAGAAGTTTAATTTGCTGATGAAGGAGTTGGGAAAGGGAATATGGAGAGTGCCGTGAAGTGTCCCCTTCCAAAGCAGGGAAGATTTCTGTACAGAAAAACACAGGTAGGTTACTGATGGATAAGAAGGGGGAGAAAAACAACAAAGATGATAGGATACTTGGGATGTGGTCACACGCCTGGAGCATCTGGTGGATAGATTCTCTCATCTTTTCTTCCTGAGATTGCAATTAAGTTGCTAATATAAGTGAGAACTGACAACTGGGTTGTCCCACTGAGCTTGGGGCCAGGTGAGACTTAGAAATGCAATCCTGCTCAGAAGAGACGTATCCGTGTTAGTACTGAAGATGGCCTTGAAGAGTCTCGACCATATACATGAGATGACTGGTCCATTTCGGCTTTGCAGGCAGCATGGGAAGAAAACTGAAAGCTTGCCCTATGCAGAGAATATGTTTGCCGAAAAGAACAGACCCGAGGTAACCTAATGAGAGGCAGGTGGCCAGAGTGGAGATACAGGGTGTCTACAGTCACACAAACCTGAGTATTAATTATATCTCCCCATTCACTTTATGGCTGTGTCTCCTGGGACAAGTGACTTAACCTCTCTGATCTTCATTTCCTCATGTACAAGACGGAAAAAATGAAACGCATTTAAGGTTGGGGACTTGAAGATCACAGAGGACCATGCCTGTAAACTTCCCAGCACTTAATAGGTATTCAAGAAACTTGAGTTTCTTTCCCTTGGTAGAAGGTCCCTCACACTGAGCTGAGGAATAGGTTCCTGTCACCGAGACTCATTTTACTCACAGCTTTCTTCTTGGCCTCAAAAGGGTTGAAATCCCTTGGGCCCATTACCTCCAATGATTGTAATTTAAGCACAGCATAGTGCTGATTGGCCTGTTAGACTCCAGAGATCTCCTGGCAGAAAATTCAAAGGGAAGGAGGCAGAAGATTTAGACTGATGGAGGTGGGGACTTTGGATAGTCAGTATTCCTTGGACTTCCAATTGCTTAACAGAAAATTTACCCTGGAGCCTCTTCACAAAGTTAAATAAACACAAATACCATTTTAGAATCACCAGACATCCCCAATATTGGTTTCTCCTGAGGGCAGATGAGAAGCAGAGCACACACAGATCCTATACCAGACCCAACAGCCTCAGTTCTGGATCCTTCTGCCTCTACATTTCTCAAGAGCCTGTTTTTCTCATTTGGAAGAAGCATTTTTCAGAAAGCATTGGAAGTCCACAGACCTCCCCTCTGTGAGGAGAGCACAGACTTTGGAGTCAAGTGGGCTCAGCTTCAAATCTGAACTCTGCCACTTTCCAGTCATGTGACTTGGGCAAGTTACTTAAATTCCCTGTGCCTCAGTTTCTCCTGATACAAAATGGGATAATGATGCTAATACCTCACAGAGTAATTACCTGAGCAAAGTACTTAGAACAGAGCCTGACAGGTAGTTACCTGGTTCCTGCTTCTTTCTAGAGCCTCCACACCCTGGTGATACCCCCCAATGCACCTTCACTGGTCAACAGGAAGCACTATGACACCCATCCTGACAAACATAGGAAATACACACATGACACAAAGATCAAACGAGCAGGGATAATGACACCTATTTTTCTTTTGACCCAGACAAGTAGAGGGTCCTGTCTTTGGTCACATAGCCAGTAAAGGATAAAGTCACACTACATGCCAAATTAGCATGACTCCTAGAATAATGATCCTTCCACCAAACCAGGATGCCCTTACCTCTAAACTTCACCTGACTCTGCTTCTTTGGGGGAAAAAAAGGCATTGCTAGAAACACTAATGACAAGTATGACGTTGAAGCAGATATCCATTTCTAATGTGGGAAGGAAACATGCTGAGATGTCAAACTTGGAGCTGCTAATAAACATCTGCATCCCAAACATGGGGCACTGAGGCCTGGAGGCTCAGAGAAGTAATTGCCGCAAATAAGACGTAACTGGACATTGATTTATTCTGCCTGTTTGCTTGATTTCCACTTTGAGCTTGTTCAATCGGTGATTCCTCTTTGTTGTTCCTCCTCAGGAACATGCCCCCAGCTCATTTGGTTGGAAATATGCTCGCCCATTACCTCATTAATTTCCGAGACTCTGCATTATTTTTCACGCCCACCTCCTTTCTTTTCTTCCCCTCAAAATTCAGAGTATTGGTCGGAAAGAGACAAATGATGCCCCATTTCTCCATGATGTGTCAAGACCTGATTCTGTCATTTGCAAGTCTGACCATCATAACTCAGCCAAGCCGGTCTGCAAAGCACCCTGGTAACCCATCAATGAGCGGCTGCAGAGGGTAGGAAGCCAAGGACAGGGATAGACAGTCATTCTGGTGGCAGAGGTGTCTCATCAGCTCCCAGGAGCTGGTATCGAAGGGTGACAGTAAACTGGGACTTCATTCAGGATGATGCTGATGCAACAGCAGCACTTATTAAATACCAACTACATAATATGCCAACTAATTTATTTTTACAGCAACCCTACAAGTTAGACTTACAAAGGATTCATTATTCCCTAAGCTCATACAGCTGTATATGACAGAAATGGGATCCAGTCCACATATGTTTCATTCTAAATCCCATGCTCTTCACCACCAAAGCCCACAGTGTTTAATTTATCCTAAAACATAGCAATGTCCATCTGTTAGGTCCACTCCAGTTCAACTTCTAAGTGTCTTCCAGACATACATCATTCTATCCTCACAATGAGCACATGGGGCTCAATAATAAGTAGGGGTCTGAGCCCAGAGCATGAACCCACTCACTGAAGGGCACCCAGTCCTAAAGAACAGAGGAAGACCCCTGACATAGGTCTTTCTGAGTATGAGGGGCATGTTCTGGCCACAAGACCTATTGTCTTTTCCCAGAGGTCCAGACTGATGGTGAGGACAAGGACAGGAGGGGAGGCAATGGACAATATGTGGAATCAGGGGACAGCAGTAGGGGTTATGTGCATATAATCAAACCCAGGGGAGGGACCCAGAGTGAAAGTGCTAGACTATCTGGACTCTGGCAAGGCAATTCCAGAAGGAATGCCAGAGGGATCAGTGAGAAGGCCAGCCATTCATACTGAGGGCACACAATGGGATTTAGGGTACTCAGATAGGTACCCTAGGTTCATTGGTCATCAGGGGTCACAGCATTCTTCTAGGTCACACCTGCTACTGGGAGTAGGAAGAGAGGAAGAAATGTGGCATTAGTATAAGTATCTACTAAGGTCAAGGAACAATCCCTATATGGTGCCACAGTCAATCCTTATAGCAATTCTGCAACGTGGGTTACCCTAATTTCCTCATGCCTTGAACAGTACTTGGCACATACAGACACAGAAAAACAACATGTGGAACAGACTCATTCATCTTCAGTTCTGCTAACCAGTGAAAAATTAATAGACGCAAAGGCTTTTGAAATGCTTTTCTTAAAAATTTTAGATACATGGGGTACAAGTATATGTTTGCTACATGGACATATCGCATAGTGGTGGGAATAGGGCTTCTCATGTCTGCATCAGGTACAATATTCACCAAATAGTGACTATTGTGCCTGATAGGTAGTTACACTCTCACCCCTCTCCCAGCCTCCCCCTTTTTGGTGTCCCCATTGTCTTATTTTCATGTTTATGTTCATGAGTTCCCATTGTTTAGCTCTCACATACAAGTGAGAACATGCAGCATTTGGTTTTCTGTTTTTGAGTTAGTTCACTTAGGATAATGGCTCTGGCTCCACCCATAGTGCTGAAAAGGACATAATATCCTTCTTTTTTATGGCTGTCTAGTATTCCACATTGTATGTGTACCACCTTTTCTTTATCCAGCCAACCCTTGATGGGCACTTAGGTTGACTCCTTGACTTTACTATTGTGAACAGTACAGAAGCGGGGGTTATTAATGAAGCTTCACATTACCTCCAATGAATGTTAAATAATTCTGTAAAATACTGACCATCAGTAACTTTTCTAGAAACGTAAGATTTGACTCAACTTCTTGTGCATAATGCTGCTATCTTGCTTTAATGCAATGAATTAAGTTCAACAAACATTGACTTGTATGCACCCTTAGCCAGGCATTGTGCTGAGGATTCAGAACAAAGTATGGCTCCTGTCCCTGAATCATCCCTCCTGGACGAGTTGGACTTGTAAGGGGCCAGAACACCATAGCATGAGCAGTACAGCAACTGCAGAAGCACCAGGGCTATGGGAGGGAAGCCCAGAAGATATCCATGTTGAGAACTTGGTAAAATCAGGAAGGGCATCTCTAGCAAAGAGGCTTGCACATGGAGAAGCAGAGATACAGCACACCATGGGAAATACAAGCAGTCAGCCAAAGCTTCCTGTGTTTGACGGTTGTCTCTTTAACAAAGCGGGGCTTACCTTTCTTCTGATTTTGGAAGTAGCACAATAATTGGGGTGAAAAAAGCCAGAAATGACAGAGTACATACTGGATGATTCCACATAGCTTATAAGTTCCAAGGCAGGCAGACCTTGTCCATGCTGCTAAAGATAGCATTATGGTTACACGGGTGGGGTGCTGACTGGCAGGGGGCAAGATGGGGACACAGGGTGCCAGAAACCTCCATGACTTCATCTGAGTGCATGTATGTGTCCACATGGAAAAAAAATCACCAAGTCCTACAGATATGGCAAGTACACTTTTTTCTATGTATATACAATACTTCAAAATAAAGTTTATTTCCAAAAAAGGAATACAGGATTATTTAAAAAATAATTTAAGAAGCACAGACAAAGATGATGTGAAAGTATAATTCCCCTGTGCAGGATGAAAAAGAGACTATTTTGTTCCCTGTGCTTCCTCAATCTGGCCCAGAGGAAGGTGGTAAGAAACAGTATTTGAGTTTTAATGATTTGCCCTAGCATTGTTTCTTTTGTAAAGAGGACAGTCACAGTTTTCAAGGTGAGACCAGAAAACAGCACAGCTTCCCTCTGGTTGTGCAGAAGTCCTGCAGTAGGTCTGGGCCAGGCATGTTGAAGGTGCTAAAGACAAACTGCATGGCCCATGGCAGGAGTCAAATGAGCACAGAGAAGAGGGGAACTCAGGCAGAGGCTGGAGCCTGGTTCCACGTGAACTCATGGGCTTTGGGAAGGAACTCAAATTTTCTTTTAAACTTAGTAGGAATCCACTGGAGGATTTTGAGAAGAAAGTGACATAAACAAATTTATGCTTTTAAAAGATCATTTTGCCAGTTGTGAAGAGAGGATATATGTATACATGGAGGCTACAAGAGTGAGAACAAGAAGGATCACTTATTATGCAGTTGCAGTGGTCCAGGAAGAGAGGTCAAGGTGGCTTTAACTGAGGTAGAAGCAAAAGGTAGAAGCAAAGGAAGTGGGAAGGATAACATAGACTCTAGACAGTGAACTAGTTGGTGGAGTGGATGTGGGAGACGAAGAATGGGGAAGAATCACTAAATAATTAAGTAGATTACCACAAGGAAGGCTGGGGGAAAATTCACTGTGGGTGGAGCTCAAAGTTTTAACATGCTAACAAGAGATGCTTGGGTGACATTCAGGTGGAAATGGCAGTTGGAAGTCCACATTTGAAGATCAGAAGAATGGGCTGGAATTGAGAGACATAACAAGTTTTGTTGCATACGAAGCACTTTTTCATGTGCATTTATCTCTCACTACCCTTTGGTTATAATTAGGATGTCTATTACCACGGACAAAGAAGCAGAGACTCAAGGGGTTGAGTGTCTTACACCAAACCACATGAAGAGCAGGCAATGTTGTCTGGAATGCTTTCAAACAAACCCAAATAGTTTAAAGTCAATAGATTTGCATGATGAACATGAATTACTGTGTTTTGAGAGAGGTACTTAGGGCCACCAGAGCGTGTAGCCATGTTTGACATATATAAAGTGATCCCACCCAATTATGCTCATTGGTCCTGTGTCTGCTTGTTACAGATTTTCTGTTACTTCCCTCACTGTCAAGTTGGCATTGATCAGATGTCTTTTCTTGCTGTTAGAATAGAGCATACTTTTCTAACATCTCTTCTATATCTCTTTGTAACATCCTATTTAGAATCTGATTTGGGTCATCACCTAAGTAACTTTTAGACTTGTGTCTATAAGAGAGTACCATAAGAGAAAACAACCTCCTCTCTTATAGACAACTGGGGAGCTTCATGCTTTAGTTTCATTTAATTCAGGTCAAGAACTCACTAAGCACTTACTCTAAATGAACCACTATTCTCGATGGAGGAGGCGACTGGTCTGGGTGAAGGCTCAGACCTTGCTCTGTCATG
Organism: Carlito syrichta; assembly: GCF_000164805.1. Lineage (NCBI taxonomy): Eukaryota > Metazoa > Chordata > Mammalia > Primates > Tarsiidae > Carlito > Carlito syrichta. The sequence continues at coordinate 99,358 of NW_007250871.1, forward strand.
CACTCTCCACCGTGCCTTACTCCATGGCTCTAATGACATATTTAATTATGCGTGGGGTTTTTTCTTTAATGTCTGTTGTTCCTGCTAGAACATTATTTATGTACCATTGTATTTCCAGTGCCTAGGATTTTGCTTAGCACAAATTACTTTCCCAGTAGATATTTTTTGAGTGAGTAGAAACGAATGCACAGTTGAGCAGATGCCACAGACACAAATCAATAAACAAAGACTGTGTCTGGACACTCTGCACCTATGCTCCTTTCTTAAGAAACTCACCTGTCTCCCAAGTCTTGATATCCTGTCTTTGAATCACAAAAATAGGTGGGACATACAATGTCCTGGTGCCAGCTACATTTGAAGATTTATACCAGTTACAAGTTCCTTTAGAGTAACAACCGACAATGAGGAGTCCCGTGGGATGCAAATTTAGATATAATGTGGTTGGTGGTTGGTGCCTATCCTCTGTAGGACACATATCCTGGTCACTGTATTAACATTGCTATAATGCAACACTCTGAATTTTACATTAAATTTTTAGACTCTGATGGATCCATATGGTGGTGTTTTATCTTACTAGTAAATGCTGTGTTTTCCCTACTAGACTGGTCTTACTCCTATTATCTCCAGTTGGTTCTCTGTTCCTGCCATGGGCCCCACAGTGGCCAGGAAACCAAATTCCACCTCTCTGATGCTGATGCAATGTCAAGGAGGGAAAGGACTACTATGGATTGAACTGCTACCCTTTGCCAGGAGCTCTGCATGTTTTTCATCACACCCACACTCCTAGGAAAATCTCAGTGTACCATTATACAAGAAAAAAAGTGAGGGAGGGGGCGCTGAGACTGACAGAAGTGAAGTAACTTAACCAAGGTCATATACACAGGATTGAAACGTAAAGGCCCACACTGTCCCTCAGTTAACACTTTCATGAACACTCACCCCAAAACACAACAACACATTTTGGGTGCCTTTCAGCTCTCCTGCCAGTTGCTCCCAGTATCCTTTGCTAGGGTCAAAGAATTGATGGGTATTTCAGAGATGGCTATAGCTCTCTGACCACTTTCTCAGATAATTTAATTTGCGACTCCATTAAAAAGCAAGATACAATAATAATACTACTGCTGGCCATGTCCTGGAGGGGAGGAACCCACCGGAGTCTCTCCAATGAGCAGATAACGTATTTAAATGCAGTCCATCAGTCAGTAATCTGCTGCCACCCCATCCTCGGAGAACTGCTTTATTGAACACTGTAATTGCCTGGATGCTGTTATTCATTTCTGTAGCTGTTGCTATTAATTAAATATTTTTGTCGAAGGCTCCCCGTGACATTTCTTGCTGCATTCTTGAATATCTGATAAGATGTACAGTCAGTATACTGGTACCCGCTGCATTTGGCTGATAGTTTTGTCCTAGTTTCTAACCCTCAAAACGCTAAAGAAATGACACAATTTCAGAGGAATGAGGACTTCTATTGTTACAGGGGTTGGGGGGGTGGAGGGAGTCCAAGAGTCTTAGTGAAATAGATGCAAATGTCACGTTTTAGAGCTCATTGTGCTGGCAGAAGCTGGAAATTGGACTAGACCCTTATTCAAAGGCTTAGCCCATTCCTTAGGTCAAAGGAAGCTTGGTTGTTCTGGTCCCTGCAATCCTAACCCCAGCAGAAATAGGCACTTAGTCATTCATTTATTAATATTTGACAAGTATCTCCGGAGGTTCTACTATGCAGCAGACCCTCTGCTAAGTGCTGAAGATACAGAGATTAAGAAATAAAAGTAAAATACAAAGAAGTCTCTACCCTTAAAAAAAAATCATAGTCTGTTGAGGAACACAGGCAATCCTACCACAGTAAAAGGAGAGCTTCAATTCCAAGTATGAACTAACAATAGTAACAACTGAGGCTGCCAGGCTTCTGACTATTAAGACTGGCAGCAAAAGGTACAGGACAGAGGGACTGAAGTGTGCCTAGAGCAAGGTGTCCCAGCTGAGACACAGATGAGATGCAGAGTTTATCTAGATGAGGAATTGATGGGCTGCAGAATCCTGTGGTCCTCCACTGATCTGGATAACATGTATGAGGACTTTCATTTTACTGTCTTTTTCTGAAAAAAAGAAGGAATCTGAGATCAGAGACCTCAGGGTGAAGAGGAGAACATCAAAAGAAGAGGATGCATTTGCCCCTTCTCCCCACACTGCCCACTTCATTTCTGGTCTAGGTGGGAGCCCACATGGGCAGAGAAGTGAGGTCAGCTGAAGATGTTGTGCTCATAAGAGACTGTGAGACAGGGCACACAGGCTATGCTGCTATGGAGCCCAGATGTAGAGAGCATTTCTGGGAGTCTGGGAACAAGGCCTTGTTCTTTCACCAATCTCCAGCCTGCTCCAGTATCCCTAGGATCGGTAGCTTTGAGGCATGGGGAGTCAGCAATGCATGGACACTAGCCTCATGCTGGGCATTATTGGGGTGGCCATAGAGAGGCTGCTTCAAGATGGGAGAGCATCCAACAAGGGGGACAGAAAGGACATGGACAGCAGATGGATTGGTTTTTATAAGAATAGGGGAGCACAGCCTGGAGATTTTTTGGGGTGGGGGCAACTCTGAAGGGTAACGGGATTCTTGGAGGATGGAACTTTCAGCTAGAAAAGTTTATAACTGTTATCAAGTGAAGCAGCCTTGTAATATTTGGGAGTTTGGGTCATTAAAAAGAAGAAGAGACAGATCGATGAGACTTTTGGCACAAGGAGAGAGTATGTCAGCAGAGTCAATAGAGTGGAGCGGTGTGGTACAGTGGGAAGAACACGGAAGGTCAGGGGACCTGGTATGGAGCCTTGCTTTGCTGATACCTGTCCGTGTGATGCTGAGCAAGTCACTGTTCCTCTCTGGGCCTTAGATTCCTCAGTCGCAAATAAAAGGCAAAATAGTACGTCCCTGGGTCCATATTTCAGATAAGCTCCTCACAGGGTAGACACACATTTAAAGACAGGGACCTCCTAACACCAAGTGAGAATTCTACATGTAAATATAACAAAGTGAGAGGAGAGCAAAAAGTTGAGGTTCTCATGGCAACCAGAATTCACAGCCGCTGTGCATTGTTAAAGGACCTGCTCCTGACAGGCTGATGAATAATCCCAAAGTCTACCTATTGTGCAGGAATTGTCGGGACTCTTTTTGGGGGGTGGGGGTGGGGCACAAAGGCAAGAGTAGTCAACCAGTTTAATGAGATTTTTAATCAATGCAAAAATTTTTGGCAACACTTTCAATGAAGGTGCCCAAATAAAAAATGCATTTATGTTTAATGAGGCACTCTATTTATTATTTATGCAATAATAAATGCCAGTTGGTTATTAATAAAATATTGCTCAGTCATTAATCCTCAATAAATATGGTTAGAGTAATTAGTATTAAAGTGACACAGAATACTTCATAATGGGAAGGTAATTTTCTCCACATTAATGGATTATTCAAACAAACCTTTACTCGCAGTTATCAAGATCAAGACCCTCTAGGGAAAGGGACTAGGGAGTTATGGTGTAACCTTGAAAACTTTGAAAGTTTAAAGACTTGAAAATGAGGCCAGCAAGGGTCCTTAATCTGCTATTGAGAGTCACAGGTTTCTCAGAAAAAAAGACAGAAGCCCACAGACTAAGCACAAACATGGATTCAGGATAGTATCTAGGATTGACCATTAATAAATTGTGTGACAATGGCAAAATCATTGAGTCTCTTTCCACCTTAGTAGTTATGTTTGGAAACTGAGGATAATAATCTTTCCTATTCAGCATTGTGGTGAGAATTAAATGAGATTATGTGTTTTCAAAAATTTAGTGCAGCCGGGCTCGGTGGCTTAGCCTGTAATCCCGCGCCTTTGGGAGGCTGAGGTGAGTGGATTGTCTGAGCCCGAGGGTTCGAGACCCGCCTGGGCAGCGAGACCTCATCTCTACAATAAATCAAAAACTCAGCTGGGCTTGGTAGCGTATGCCTGTAATTCCGGCTACTTGAAAGGCTGAAGCGGAAGGATTGCCGGAGCTCAGCAGGTCGAGGCTGCGGTGGCCGGGAGCGGCCACTGCACTCCAGTCTGGGCGACAGAGTGAGACTCCAACTCAAAAAAAAAAAAAACTTAGTGCTGTACCTGGCACAGAGCAGATAATTTGGTGAATGACAGTTCAGGCTACAGCCCATAAGTGCATTCCATTAGTGTAGCAAAGGGAATTGTAAGCCCTGTCTCCTGAAGATTCCAAATTTTGGAATCTTAACCTCACCTGTCAGGTTGAAATTCATACTCCTCATCTTTTCTCAAAACTATGACTATTGTTCATGAGTTAGTACACTGATCCTTTCTGGTTTTCCTAAGCTGTTTTCATAGATGTCAAATCACTTTGACAGCATCTTCTGAAGGGCAGAAAAGTGTAAATCTGAGAATAAAGAAAACTGCATTCCCCTCCCAGCTCTGCATAGACATGAGCCAGTCATGAACTGCATTGGGCTTCAGTCTTATCAAATGTTGTAAAAAAATCATTTACTTTAGCATGTAAGTATTTTCTGCCCCTTCCCTTAAATTGTGGGTTCTTGGGATTTTCTCTTCTTCAGATATTTGTTTGAAAGTCATGCACCTCTTGGAGTGTGGTGGGGATGCTGTTAGTGACTCTGGAGAGGCTAAATATCAGGGTTGGGGAGGGCACCCCCACTAATTAGCATCATGCAGCTCAGAAATATTGCTGAGCAGGGGGGGTGAAGGCTAGGGAAAGTGGATGAGGGGATCGAGGACAGAGGATACATTTTCATCCAACAGAAGAATCTATCTGAGAGGTCCCTGACAGAATCTAGAATCATGACCATTAGATCTCATTTAGTTTCCAGATAACAGCCTCACTGCCACAGAGAGGTGAAGTTCATTGGTCTCCAATTCAATCTAACAACTACAGGTGTATTCTGTGTGCCAGGCACTATGCTAGAGAGAAGTAATACAGAGGTGAAGACGCCATCTCTCCCCTCCAGGACCTTGCATGTGAACATATTCCTGTATTAAAAATAATCACTGCCAGAAAAGACACAAAGTAGCATCTTCAGAAAACCCTGTCTTCTGCCTGTCTACTGAAGGGGGAGGGGGAAGATAGGAGAGGAATGAAAGCCCTTTATAAACTCATTAGAAAATTCTTGCCTATTCTGAGCTGCTTCTTTCCCTGATACTTCTAGAAATTCTTTGTCCTGCCAGAAGCAGTGTAGTATAAAGGCACATAGGTAAAGGATGGTGTTAGCCCTGGACTCACAGTAGGCTGGGATCCAATCTTAATGTTGCCATTGCCTAGCCTGTGTGTGACCTTGAACAAGTTACTTAACACCTGGTGGTGCCTCAGTTGTCAGCTGGGATAACAATAATGTTTTCTTCACTGGATATTGTGAATGTCAAATGATGTCACATGGCAATTACTTCACCTCACCCTGAGCCCCAGTTTATTTGTGTGACAAATAGGGATAAGGCTCTGTAGAGTAGTTTGAGGAATAAACATGCGTATGTATATCATTTAGCATGCTGCCTGGCACATAGTAGATATATGATAAATGCAAATTCCCTTTCAGCTGGAGAAAGGATATCAGAGGGTTTTTAGGTAATAATATCTACAGATACTCTTTCTTCTTGGACATTAGTAACAGAGTTTGCACTTGTTCTTATTAACAAGTATGTACATGGGTTATAAATTTCAGATTTCCAGGATCTCAGGTACAATGCTGGTTCTCATCATTTCTCTTCCGTTACTGCAGGGGACTGATTCCACAGAGAGAGATTTATTAATAAGCACATGTTCTTTGTTGCTAAAAGACTACTGAACCTCTTCTTTCAAAATGGGAGCATTTGTGTGCTACTGTGAATATATCCATATGCATTTTTAATCCTCACAGTTCCTGTCAAAAACCAGCCTTCCTGTAAGAGGACTTTCTTCATTAGCTACCATTTATGTTTCCCTACTATGGACAAGAATTCTGGGCTGGGAATCTTAGATACATTGTTTCTCTTCATCAGAGAGGGCAGTCTTATGCACTCTATATTTTGGTGAAGACATTTGAAAATCAGCCACATTAGGGGCAGGGCAGTGTTTTCAATGTGTGACCTGAACCAGCAGCACCTGGGGACTTGTTAGCAAGGCACATCCTTGAGTCCCCATTCCAGATCTATGGCACCAAAACCTCCAGGTTTGGGATCTGGTAGTTTGTGTTTTAACAAGGCCAACAGGTAATTCTGACACACCTGAAAACTTGTGGGATTTGTCTATGATTACATAGCCAGAAAGTAGTAGGGTGGGATTAGAGCTTTGGTCTGAAGATGGAATAGGGCTTCTGTCAACGTGGGGCGATGCTGCTTCCCAGCAGACACTTGGTGATGTCTGGAGACATTTTTGGTTATCACAGCTGGGGCGGGGAGAGGTGCTATTGGTATCCAGGGGGTAGAGGCCAGGAAAGCAAATAAAATCCTACAATGCACAGGACAGTCCCCATAACAAAGGACTATCCAGGCCTAAATATCAGTAGTGCTGAGGTTTGAGAAATTTTGGTCTATAGCTTTATGCTCCTTTGAAAACACATTTATGGGGGGGAAGGATAAGGGAGGGTGAGAACGAGAAAGAAATGGAGAGAGGCAACAAAGGGAAGTCTTGAGAGAGAAATAAAAGATGATAAAGGAAGAAAAGGGGTTAGAGGATGAAAAAGAAGAAGGAAAGAGGGGAGGAAAGAAAGGGAGGAAGGGAGGGAGAAACAGAGAGCAAAAGGAGGGAGAAAGGAGGGGGGAGGAAGGAAGAAAGGGAGGGACAGAGAAAGGAGGGAGAAAGGGAGGGAGGGAGGAAGGAAAGGAGGGAGAGAAAGGAGGGGAAAAAGGAAGGAGAGAGGGGGGAGGCAGAGAGAGAGAAAGAAGGGAGAAAGGAAGGGGATGAGGGAGAAAGCGAGGGAGGGAGGAAGGACAGGAGGGAGAGAGAGAAAGGAGGAAGGAGGCTAAGTGACTGGTTTGGAGAGAGTTAGTGGGAAGGCCCATTCTGCCCTTGGACGGCAGGAAACGGATGACCAAAATGTCCATTTTGAAATCATTGTACTCGAGCCTGGGAGCGACACCAAATGGAAACTAAATAAGTCTTCAGTATATCATACTTAGTGGAACTTTTGGACGTGAAATGTACTTACCAAGTAATGTGGCATTTCAAAAGCATGTTGTCCTCTGATAAGCCAGGGTCTCGAACCATGAAGAAAATATCTGTGTGAACAATTACCAGACTGTAACAGCCGATGAATGTGATTTGTAACTTGCAGCTGCTGTATTTATTTCAGCATATTAACATATAGACGTTGGTCATCTTCCCAAGAGCCCTTAATATTTTCTTCCCCTGCATGAGCCCAGGTCTACTCTCTTGGGCTCCTCTCTCAGTCCACTCCACATCATACCCTTCGGTCTCTCTTTTCTCCCTTGATCTCTCCTCTCCTCCTATTGTCTTTCAGTCTTCCACATTTCACTCTCCCTCCCCTGTCTCCTGTCAATCTCTTCTCTCTTGCCTTTCCTTTCTCTCAAATTTGTTCTCATCATTTTCCCTTTGTTTTCCCTGTCTTTTCTTCTTCCCTAATTTATCCATGTTTCCATTGTACTTTTCTTCACTTTTCTTGAAATTGTTTTCTCTTTCTCCTAATCCCTTCCTACTCTCCCCTTTTCTCTTTGTTCTTAATTGCGTTCCCTTTTCCTTCCTAGCACCCTCAGTTTTTCAGTCATTTCTCTTACCCCTCACTTGCTCTGACTGCCCCTCCCTACTCTTTTCTGTTGCAGGTGAGGCTTCGCAGGCCCCTCCTATTAAAAGAGCTCTTTTTCGGAACTACCCTTATCCTGAGTTCTCAGTGACTGTGACGGAGCCTGCTGTTGGAAAGTGTACATTGCCATTTGGTGGGAGGTTATTCCCATATGTAAAGGGATACAAAAACAAAAATTATCCCTCCGCTGCCTGAGTACTATGGCTCCAGTGTAGGACTGCGGTAGGCAGAATAACGGCCCCCAAAGATGTCAACTTTTCATCTCTGAACTGGAAAGTGTTACCTTGTAGGGAAAAAGGGTCTTTGAGGAAGTAATTAAATTAAGAACGGAGATGGGGAAATTACCATGGATTATCTAGGTGGGCCCTAAATGCAGTCATGGGGTGGCCTTATAAAAAAGGAGACATACAGAGTTCTGACACATACAGAAAGTAGGTGATGTGCAAATGGAGGCAGAGGTTTGAGCCATATGGTCACAAGGGCAAGAAGGCTGGCAACCAGAAGCTGGAAATGGCAAAGGACAGAGTCTCCTCCAGATCCTCTAAAAGGAGCATGAGCTTGCAGACAACTTGATTTCAGCCCTGTGATACTGATTTTGGACTTCAGACTTCCAGAACTATGAGAGAATAAGCCTCCAGGTATGTGGTTATTTGTTAGAGTAGCCACAAGCAACTGAAACGCTAAGCTCTGAGTTTTTGGACTGTCTGTCTTTTTTTTTTTTTTTTTTTGAGTTGAAGTCTCACCCCATCACCCAGGCTGGAGTGCAGTGGCATGCTCATGGCCATCCCAACATCAACCGACTGGGCTCAGGCAATCCTTCTGCCTCAACCTTCCTAGTAGCCGGAACTACAAGCATGCACTACCACACCCAGCTAATTTTTTTATTTTATTGTAGAGATGAAGTCTTACCCAGGTTGGTCTTGAACCCCTGAGCTCAGGCAATCCTCTCGCCTCGACCTCCCAAAGTGCTGGGATTACAGGCTTGAGCCACCACACCTGGTCTGTCCCTCTTTTATTATTAATCTATGACTTTCTTCTTAGCTGATGAATTGATGGAGCCCTGTATTATGATCTTAGAAGACTTTTTTTGTTTTTCTTTAAGCCAATGAGCACTTAGCATATTTTGCTATCTGTAGGTTATGAATTAATTCTACAGTTCTTAAGAATAATGTTCAATTGCCTATATTCTGCCACTTGAAATATTATCCCTCAGCCTTCCAATCCACATTCTTTTCTTCCCTAGTCTATTAGGATGTAGAAATAAACTCTAAGCTTTAGCTTATGGCTCCTTATCTGTGAGAGTTTGCAGGACTATTACACCTTTCTGAGCCTTCAAGTCATTATCTATAAAGCAAAGATAAGCATTTCCCTTTAGTCCCCTAAAGCAAAGAAATCAACAGGTATAGGTAGTTGGCACAAAAGTATATTATACAGGAGTATCCATGACATTTTAAATAAATGAATGCTTTGATACAAATCCATTTTAGAGAATGTATATCTTACAAATAAACAAATAAATAATTAATAAAATAAGAGAATAATGAGGAGTTTGGACCAGGAAGACCTGAATCCTAGCTCAACTACTCAGTAGTCCTCTAAATTTGGGCTAATTATGTATTCTTTGAGTCCTTTTCCTCATCTGTCATGTGAGGACAATACTATTTGTCATGCAAGCTTATGGTTGTAAGGATTAATTAAGGTGTATGGAGGTGTGCATGACAGTGTCTGGCATATAGCATGTCACTGTTATGATTATGAGAATAATTAATAAAGATCATTATATTGTGTTCATCTTGTTATCTGTATCTTCATGACTAAATCACTTATGTTCTTGACATCTCAAGTGCCCTGTCTGTGAAACAAGGGTAAATGTCCCTCCCTCATGGGGTAATTTAAAGGATTTGGTAAAATTGCACATGACAGTGGCTGGCATAGTCACCAGAACATAGTAGGAGCCCATAATAAACTGTTTCTTCTTCAGACTATTGAATATAGTATGCTCCTCTCCACCTCACTGACAAAAGAAACCTCAAAGAAAAAGCCCTATTTTGATGGCTTCTCTTTACTGACATGTTTTTAAATAGCTAGCCCTTGATTTTATGGAAATCCAATGGACACTATTTAAGATTTACATTGTGGAAGGAAGAGACTTCATTTTGCCAGACAATTATTCATTTAGTTCTAGGATTTCCTTAAAAATGCAATTCCCTACATTCAAATGAGGAAATTTTGATTAACCCAACTTGTCAGGGCCCTCTTTATTTTATAAATTCTACCTGTGTGTGTTGGGACTGCTGTGCTCTTTGTGTGCTAACTTCAGTATTCAATCTGCCTCTCCTGTACCCTTGGCCCATGTCAATGCCTTCAACTTAGATTGAAAGTCCACTGGGTCATTGCTTTTTGACTGGCATCTGTGGATGCTTCCCGGGCAGAGCGGCCACGTGGGAAATGTTGCTGGTCATCACTGTCAGATGACTGCTCTGAGCACCTGTTGGCCTTGAAGTTTACAAACAGAAAGCAGAAATTGACACGGCCCCTTCTCACCGTCGCTGTCCAGTTTCACTCTGCCAGGCTCTAAGTCCAGAAAGAATCCAGCTCTCTTGTCTGCCAGCCTCTGCCTTCCTCAGCCACCCCCAGCAGAAAACTGAAGGATGGGAGGCAGGGGTGGGAATACTGGGGAAATAAATTAGCATATGTCATCTATTCCAGACCTAGTGCTAGGCCGTCCGGAACTCTGTTTTTGAGGCTGAGAGGTACTGTACTCATGCCAAGGCAGGGGATCTACAATAGGGAATGGGAACCAAGGAGCTGGGGGAAACAGGCAGAGGTGACCAGAAGTAACACCTCCTGTGGTGGAGTGATCTGTAGTTTTTTGAAAGGCTCTATCATACTCTTACATTTATTCTTCACAGACACCCACAGAAAGGCCATACTCCGTCATTCAAATATATAGTCTGATTTTTAAAAAGCTCAGTTTTCTCATCTGGAAAACAGGGGGAAGCATGCTAGAGTTTTGGCATGTGTCTCATTTATTTTCTCACTTAATCCCTCTAGGAGTCCCATGAAGGCAGAGGCTATGTCTGTTTCTGTTTACCATTCAATCCTTGGTACCTGGTTCCGTGCCTGGCACCCAGAGGTGGCCAATAAATATTTATCCATGACATTGTTGAACCTCTATTATATGAGATTAAAACAAAAAAGAGACACGAAAATATCCTGCCTCTATTATTTCTTAGAGGCTGAGTGACTTTATTACTTAGAGGTTGAGTGGAAATTACTTCTTTGTGCCTCGGTTTTCTCACATGTTAAAAACAAAAGAAGGAAATGGAATCATCAACCTCAGAGGATTGTTGAAAAGATTAAACACATGTGACATCTCACCTCTCATGTTCAGCACTCAACTGCTAATTCTTACAAGTGTTAATAATATCCCTATTGCACAAGCAGGGTATATATATATATATATTCCATTTGCAGAAACTGAGGCTAAGAGCCTTGACTGAGAACACACAACCAGTTGGTGGCAGACCTGGGATCCAGATAGAGTTCTGGCTCCAAGGCAGGCCAGGGATGGAGACATGGAGCCACCTGCCACTTGAAACACTTGGGTTACCTGAAAATTTATCACCTTAATCCATGAGCAGCAGAAGGATGTCGGTAGGCTGTGGGAACACAACGGGGATCAGGGGACGCAGTAGTCTATGGGATATCTTATGAATAAGGTTGAGGATCTTGGGGACGGTGCCAAGAGGAGCCGCCATGACAGCTCCTCCTTGTCAGGTGGACTTGAGGGACTCTGAGCCTTAATTTCTCCATCTGTGAATGTGGAGAACATCCCTGGCATGGTTTTTCTGAGACTTGAGAGGTTATTCCGAGAAAACTGTTTACATAGTGCCTGGAAAATAGTGAGCATCTGAAACATATTCACCCATATTGTTTTTTCATTATCATTTCAGAGTTTTCGTGAGGAGAAAAGAGGCAGGCCAAAGCCTACCACAGAGCGGAATGCACATCAGGTCTCTTTAAAAATGCCATATGCATTTCAAACCTAAAGGTAGCTTCCTGAAGAGTAGAAAATAAATATGTTCACAATGATTTTTTTTTTTTCTGACACAGTTATACTTTTTCCCACCTATAATAAAATTGATATCAGAAACTTTTCAGGCACTAGTAAGCCTTTTGCTACAATAAATTTCCCCTTTTTTCCAGATGAGAAAACTGAGCCTTTTAAAAATCAGACTAGGGTGAGCTTGGGTGTCCCCTTGTTTGTTTATAACTCCACTGTAGTATAATTTACATATCATAGAATTCATCCATTTCAATTGTACAATTCAATGATTTTTAGTAAATTCTTCCATCGCCATAAATCATTTTAGAATATTTTCCTCATCCCAGTAAGATACCTCCCACCCATGCCCTTTTAACCTACCAAAAATTATACACCTCTGGAAGGGCCAGGGTTAGGGATATGGGGATGCTATTACAGGCCAGACACAAATACATTCGTCTACCCAAATAAATACCTAGGCCAAGGTTTGAGAGTGAGGGCAGAGGGCCAGCGTCTGGGGGCTGAGAAAATCATTGTCATTCAGAACACATGAGGCTCTTCCCTTTACAGTCCGGAGAACCTCATAAGTGTGTGGCCAGAGGACATTGCGATTCTGTTACAACTGCAGTTTTAAGGCAGGTTGCTTTGAAGAGGAATCAGTAAACATGCTACATTCTCGTGGGGATGCTCAATCCGGATATCCAGACAGCTGGCTGTGGTCAGGAGGGGCTCTGTGGGCCTGGCCTTGGTTAAAAAAAAAAATCAATGTCTCATGATCCAAGGCCCGATAAGAATACTGAATAAGACATAAATAGCAAGATCCCTTTTGGCCCTTCAGGTCACAGGAGCTCAACTGCACGCCAGACATATTGGTTAATTAATAATATTAATAATAATGGCTTCCATTGTGAAGCTATTATTATTCTTTGTGGCAAGGCTTTATGCTAAGAAATCTATATTTCATCCATTAAGATATTTAATTCTCACAGCAGCTCTTTGAGGTAAATACAACTATCGTTTCTATTTCATCCATGAGAAAACTTAGAGGGGTTAAAAGACTTACCCAAGTAAAGAGTAAGTAGATGAGAGGGTCAGAATTAGAAAGCAAGTCAGTTAAGTTTGCCTGTGCTTTCTCCAAGTAACAGAGCAGTAACAAAATAACAACAGGGGAGCATGGGACCAGTATGTTAGAGTTCCCTCAGTTTCCTCATATGTTAAAAACAAAAGAAGGAATTGGAATCATCAACCTCAGAGGACTGCTGAAAAGACTAAACACATGTAACATCTTACCTCTCATATGGTCAAAACTCAACTGCTAATTCCTACAAGAATTAACAATATCCCTATTGCAGAAACAGGGAAACAGGCTCACAAAAGTGAACCATTGTAGCACAGGGCAGGAAGTAGAGAAGTGGCTGAGGCAAGGCATGGGCTCCTGTCTCTGGACTCCATGGATTTTTCTTGACTTCACAAGGCTCAGTAATGTTTGTTGACTGAAAAACATGCACACAAGGATGCTGACTTAGAGTCAGAAGAGAAGGGACTGGTACAAACCAAGGGAGACCTATCAGCAGTCCAGGAGACAGGGAACTCCTTCCCTACCCAGGTAATTCTGAGCCTGCAGGAAGGATGCTCTGTGGCTCAGCCTGTAATCCCGTGCCTTTGGGAGGCTGAGGTGAGTGGATTGCCCGAACCTGAGGGTTCGAGACCCGCCTGGGCAGGCGAGACCTCATCTCTACAATAAAATCAAAAAATTAGCCGGGCGTGGTAGTGCGCG
>NW_007250871.1:113018-139448 GCF_000164805.1 Carlito syrichta
AAAAAAAAAAAAAAAAAAAAAGAAAGGATGCTCTGACTGAGGGACCGATTCCCTGTCTTGCGAGCACCCCCTCTCTGCCTCCCCTCCCTCAGGAACATTCTTGTGAAGGTGAAACATGTGAATTCTGAAAGGGAACAGTGAATAGTTGCTTGTGTGTATTGTTATGCAAATGCTACACAAATTGGAGTCTTAAATCTGGCTCTAATGATGCCATTCTGCTTTGTCTTCCAGCTTCCCTGACACCCAATCCGAGATGCACCATACAGATGTTAGTTTATTATGTACACCAATAACTCACTCTGCATCTCAGCGAGGTGGGCTGTTAGCAGCCACCATCACAGCCCTGATAGCGATGGAATGTGCCCCTGTGAAAGATGTGTGATTTAAGCTCTTTGCAGCCCACAATTCACGCGCTTGCTTTTATCAGGGCCCAAGCGGCAGCTAATCGAGTGACTGGCAAATCCAGAAACAACGCAGATCCCACAAAGAGGCTGATTAAAAGCTTACTTGAAATTTGGAAAATAATAATTTTTTAAAATGATAACATTTTAAAAAACCTCAAGATGCACAAAGAAAACCAATTTAGTTTGAGTCAATCCTTCATCCTCAGAAGGATTAGAAGAAAGGTTCTGCTTTCTGCTAAACGTGGAGATGGCTTCTGCAGCCAAAACATATAACGTCCCACTAATTATTCTTTCAGGCTTCAACGTGTACTTTATTAATCTTCCCCCCCACACACACACTTTAACAGCCACAGATGTAGACTTAATTCATTGCATAAGCAACAGAACTTGTTTAAGTTCAGAGTGTCATCTCCAGTATCTGCCGCAAAAGGGCGGGCAACGTTGGCAGGGCTCAGAGATAGAAGCCACGTCAATCATATTTGACATCATCCTTCCAGGAGATAACCTGTCTTCAGCATATCCCAGCCAACTCAAGACAGAACAGTGTGGTCTCTTCGGAGTGTTGCTCAAAGAAAAAGAGACCACTAGAGAAGAATTAAAAGCAGTGATGATAAATGACACCTTCTCCTACCTGAGGATCTGGGAGGCTCTCACTCCTCACAACGAAGTCAAATGAAAACCAGTAAACTAGACTGCAATAAAATACCAATTGCATGAAAACTAAATGCTTACATTTTAGATTTATTTCATGCTTTGGAGGTCATATGTAATTCTTTCATGTATCTGTCTACCCATTTATTAATTTTCAATTAAATAAATTATATTACTTTATAACCCCTACGTAGTAGGTATTGAGAACCTACTATGTGTCAAGCACTGTACATAAGACATAGACATGTGACACACAGATAACCTATTATTCAGGAGAAGGAAGAAAAGAATGAGAATCATTATTTATGGAGTACTTACTATGTGAGCAGAGAACTCTCAATAATCCTCATATCCCAAGAGGTGTAGATTAACTTCCGTCCGTAAATAAGAAATCTGAAGCTCAAGAGAGTTTAACCAATTCACCCAAAGTCACACAGCTAGGAAATAGTGGAACTGGGATTCAGATACAAAACCGCCACTCTCCTAATTCAGGGTTATTTCCATTCCCAAATTACAAACACTTAAGAATGTTTGGATCATGTGAAGGTAGAGATAAAAACTGACTGAAAAACAAGTAGATAAAACATTATGGAAACTTAGAGGAAAGAGAGAAAGCGGCCAACTTGAAGGAGTTGAGGAAAGATCCCTAGAGGAGGAATCAGTTGACCAAGGTTTTAAAGGGGTTAAGCACATAACGATTAACATTAAAAAAACACATTCATAGGACAGGGAAAAGCCTGAAAGAAGACACAGGGGCTGGAAATCATGGATTAAGCTCAGGGAGTTCAAAGTAGCTCAGAGAATAAATGAAAGTAGACAAAAATAAGGTTAGAAATATGATGTGGAATTATATTGCAGAACTTCTGATACCACATAAAGAATTTTTCATTTAAAAAGTAAAAAAAAAAAAAAATTTGTCCCATCTTCCACCTGCAGAAGAATTTGAGAAATGTCTAGTTTTGTGCCAATCTAAGACATATCAATGCAGTTAAAGCACAAACCCACTTATTGAAAGCATCCAAGTCCCAGCAGGGCATCTGGAAGAAGATTCAAATTTTAGTTCCAATTCTTCTACTCATGAACCCAACAACCCTGAGCACCTTGTTTGGTTATAGCCATGTTGTGGTTCTTGATGATTTGCATTGTACTAAAAGACTCACCACTGTAAGAGTTGGTTGGGTTAGGTTAGGTATTACATGCCAATCATTTAGCAGGACAGTTAGTGACAACGTTAAAATAATACTCATTGAGTGTTTATTTACCTACATGTATTCCAGAAACTCCACACACAACTACTCACATGAGCTAGACCCAAAGATGTACATAAATATTCCTCATTTCGGCCCTAGAATAACTCTGAAAGGTAGGTAGCATTAGCCCACTTTACAGAGAAGAAAACTGATATCTCAAGAATTTGACCAAGTCCAAGATCATATTCCTAGAAAGAGGAAGAACCCAGTTATCATAAACCTAGTAGTGCTCTTTCCACTAAATTACTATTGCCTTATACCAACCATTTAAATTGGTAGTTCTCAGTATCTGTGCTGTGGAACCCTTCACAATATTTGATATTATTCAAACTTTATTTTTGCTTTATATTACAATATTCAAACTTTTTTTGTTTGCTTTATATTACATACTGTCAGAGAAATGTTGGAATAAGGGCATTGTGTAGGGCACAGCTTGCTGGGAATCATAAGTCATTGGGATTCAATCTATCTATTTTATAAGATAAAGGATTATTTATAGAATGTTGGGTTGTTAGGCAGATACAATGAGACAGTTTAGGTGAAGGTCTTTGGATAATATCAAATATTGTAAGAAAAATATTCTGCACTCTTTTCAGAGGAAAAATTAAGAAAAATTCTTTAAAATAATTAGTTGTACACTTGCTTTCTATTTCCCACTAATGTCACATAAACTCTCTGAAAGTTAAGAGGGTGTGCTGCTTGTCTTTGACATCACCACAGCACCCAACATAGTGGATGATATTTCCAGAAAACTCAAAGTTTAGTGGCTTGAACCGTGTTCCCTTATATGTGAAAATAATGAGTGGAATCGCAAGGATTTGTTGAGCACTTGCTATGGCCAGGCATTGTGTTAAATGTTTGTACTTATCAATTCTTTTAACTTCTAGAACAACCTTACAAGGTATCTACCATTATTTTCCTCATTTTCCAAGTCAGGTAACAGACATAGAAGTGATGTATTTTGCACCAATTCATATAGCTAGTCAGTCCATAGCAGACCTGGGAGTCAAACTTAGGCAGTCTGGCACAAGTCCCCAACACTACAATCTGCTAATAATTTGTTATCTAGAATGTGTGAATAGTCTTGAATTGTTCATAAGCACCATCACATCTATTCCCTCATTTAATCCTCATAACAACCCTATAACGTAGGCAAGATTACTCCCACCTTAGAGATGAAAACACTGAGGCTTAAGACCATACACTTGGAAAGAAGCTATAGTCTTCTATTACAGGAAAAAAGCATTATATTTTGCCTTCACTCAGAAAAAAAATGCACATATCTGACAAAATTCCAAGAATTCTCAGAGCAATTACAGAGTCTCTTGCTGCAAACACAACAGAACCTTCTTCAAAGCGCCACTCATGCTTGGAAGAGCACACACATAAAAGCATAATTTGAACACTTGTCGGTTTTACCCCCTTGTTGCAAGAGAAGAAGAATGTTTATGCACCAAAAAAATCTAGCTGCATTTCCCAGTTTAATTAGTTTTGTCAAGTGCCTGCAGTATGATTTCCATGTTAATTTCCCCATATCCCATTTCAGTTTCTTTATATTCCACTTCAATTATTTGCTTAAAAATTGAGAGAGGCACAATGACTGTGTTCAAATTCCACTCGATTCAACTAACATTTACTGATGTTCCATCGTGTATTAGCACTGCAGGGCCCTCAGAAACACAGCACATGTGTTCTCACCCTGCCTCCCATATCAATCACAGACATTACTAATCCATCAGCCTCTTCCTCCCCTGTTGCACACTCCTTGGAAAATGGAAACCTCAAAAATCTTTCTCAACATGACTTTCCAGGCAACCAATACCAACTATTTGATGCTGACATAGAAAATGAAAATTGGCCGGGCTTGGTGGCTCAGCCTGTAATCCCGGCACTTTGAGAGGCTGAGGCGAGTGGATTGCCTGAGCCCGTGGGTTCGAGACCAGCCCGGGCAACTTGGTGAGACCCTGTCTCTACAACAACAACAACAAAAAAATTAGCCGGGAGTAGTAGTGTGCACCTGTAGTACCAGCTACTTGGAAGGCTGAAGCAGAAGGATCACCAGAGCCCAGCAGGTCAACGCTGAGGTGACCGTGAGTGTGCCACCACATTCCAACCTGGGCGACAGAGTGAGACTTCAACTCAAAAAAAAAAAAAAGAAAGAAAAGAAAATGAAAATCATGTGCCATTCTAGTGCTAAATGTTTTCTAATAAATCCCCTTCCAATTAATTCTCATGACGTAGTGGTTCTTCCACTTCGACACAAAGGGCAACGGTGGCTCACAAAGGCCCTACCCAAAGGTGAGTTATGAACTGATGAGAAATCTCAGCATTAAAATCACCGGGCTTCACTTTCTGGGTATCTGTGGGCCTGGCCCAGCAAGGGTCTCCTTTCCTGAGACCTAAGGAGAAATGTAAAAGGAAGTAAGGAAAACAGTCTCTACCACCTAGACTAACCTCAGGTGGTAAATAAGTGTTCTTGTATCATCCTATGGATGAACCTGTATTTCCGCACTTCTATCAGTGAAACTGTCAGTTTTGAAAGGGGTCCAAGTAACAAACTAAGCCAAACTCTTCCTTTTAAATCAAGACCACTTATCATCTCGTTGAATCTTTACTAATGGGAAACTGAGGCACAGAGTGGTTAAGCAATTTCCCTAAGGTCACAGCTAGTTCAGTGACACGGTCAATATTTAAACTCAGATATTCTTATCTTATAAGCATAACTATTTAATGATATACCTTTTTCTGACCTAATCTTTCTCTTTCCTTTAGAATGCAAATATTTAATCAATCAAGCGATAACTTATTTCTTCTTCCTTTTTGCTCATCTTTTCCTTCTAATTTTTTTTTTTGGTTGAGCTAAAAAAAACATCATATCTTGTCCCCATTGCTTGTTTATATATTTAACAAAGTTCACTGACTTTGAGTCTGTGAGACACAGAGGTGAGTCACAACTTATGCTTCCAGGGAGCTTACAATCTGGGTGAGGATTGGCCAGTAATGCAATGGTTCTGACAATGAGAATGCAGTAGTTCTGACAGCAGAGATACAGAGAGTGGGAAAGCACAACACATGAGTTCTCAACTTACTCAAAAGTGACCAGGGTACTTAATCATAGCTACCGAAACAAACAACCCCTGAATATCAGTAGCTTAACAGAACAAATGTTTATTTCTCATATCACAGTCTGAAGTGGGCTTGAAGGCTCTATTCCATGGAGTGACTCAGGGACTTGGGTGCTAACATTATATATCTATACCATCCATGTGGCGTCTTTAGTGTCCTCTTTTGGGTTCCTCCATCTAGACCACTATATGGACTGAATGTCTGTGTCCCACACCCCAAATCTGCATGCTGAAATCCTAACCCCAATGTGATGGTGTTAGGAGTTGGGGCCTTTGGGGGTAATTAGGCCACAGAAGTAGAGCCCTCATGAATGGGATTAGTGCCCTTATAAGAACAGACACAAGAGCTTGCTCTTGCTCTCTGCCACATGGGAAGATGAAAGTGCCTGCAGTATGATTTCCATGTTAATCTGACCATCTGCAAACCCTCTGAAAGGGGGCCCTCACCAGACCCCAGATCTACCAGTGCCTTGATTTCAACTTCCCAGACTCCAGAACTGTGAGAAACAGTTCGTTGTTAGAGCCACTCAGTCTATAGTATTCTGTTATAGAAGCCTGAATCGACATCCACCAGTGAGCAGGAAGAGAAAGGTGGTGGCAGACCAAGGAAGAGCATTTAGAGACTAGGCATGGAAGAGGTGTCTATCTCACAGATGTCTGTCCATTTAGCCAGTATAACCTATGAACCACTAAGGTGTGGACTGACCTGATGCTTACTGCTCTCTCCCTTAGTGCAAACAAAAATCTATAATCCCTAACTTTCCTTAGAGGCAGGGGTCATGTTACTGGGTTGTGGCCAATGAAACACCCCTGAGTCGCCCCTTGGGAGAGCCTCATCAGACTGTGATATGAGAAACCTTTGTTGTGTTAAAACACTGAAATTTTAGGATTAATCATTACAGCATCTTTTGCTAAATTAACCTGAGAGATTCCACTTCTTTTACTCTGAAATGAAGATAATGGTACCCTGCCATGAGGATCAAATAATAAAAGGGGCATGAAAACTCCCAAGGGGTCTAATGTAGTATGTCTGCTATTATTCATTTTAACCTGGAAAACCTGTTGGGATCTCAGGTATTGAGATAGCAAGGAAAGACTCTCCGACCCATGGAGGGATATTGAACAGTAAATCCAGGTTCTTCCAGAAAGCGTAGCAGGGCCTGGCTGAGTCATTCACTCCACAAAAAGAGTGGAATATTTGGGGGTTTCTTCCTTTAATATAACAACCCTACACACACGTGTCAATTCTCAAATTAAGACTTGAGTGATCATCCCTTGCTAAGAGTCTATCAAACAGTAAATATCAGGCACAGTTGGGCTAAGATTCCTTCCCATAACATCTGGATAGCTGTTTCCAACTCAGAGCTGGCTCTTGCTTGGGTCCCATTGCCTCCATTTTACTTGAATAATATTAATAACAGCCAATGATATGCTGGATTAACCCTGCACAAGCTTAAGAGAGCCAACTGTGCACACCAATGCCTCATTCTGTGATGTCTGTAGCTTGAAATCAACCATGATGGGCATGTTTATACCATGGAAACAAGTAAATGGACATATCATGTTTTTTCCTCTTTTATTCTTTCCTTTCTTTGCTTTTTTAAAAATGACAGTAGCATAGAATGCTATCAGAACATCACTGGAAATAACAATTAATAGCAGCTATCACTTCTGCATGCCTACCAAGTGCCAGGGCTTCATACTTCATACTAAATATGTTTTACTTTACTTGTTCTTCATAACACCCTTGCAATTAGCTGTTGCTGTGTTATTCTTCCTCCAAAGTGGAAGCTGAAGCTCAGAGAAGTTAGTAACTTGCTGAAGGATACACAGCAATGAACTGGGAGAATCAGGTTTTAAACCCAGCTCTATGTGACTCGAGGCTCATATTATTTCTACCATGTCATGTTTAATAACGGGAGAGTTTACGTTTCAAGATTGGATTCTTGAGGGCTATAATAAGTTTGTTTCTACATAGGGAGAGAAAGAATAATAAATTACATAAAAACCATTTGTCTTTGTATGAGGTTACACGATCTAGTAAAAACACTCTCACATGCTGTGGATATTAATTCTCCAGGATCTCTGTGAGTGATTCTGAGCGGTCCTGGCTGTGCTCTTTTGGCAAATCAGGAGGCTGAATTCATGGAGGCTTGTGGGTTGCTCTGGGCCAAACAAAGATAGCAGATACAGAGGTAGCCCTGGTCCCTGGGTCTTCTACCATACGGCTGAGTTTTAGAACTTAAAATATCATACTAACATCATATCTTGTCCCCATAAACTATAATTGCTTATGTATCTACCTGCCCATCCCATGTGAGTCTCTTGACAGTGAATTCAGAGGTCTTCCATCTCGATGCCTCCAGGGGAGAGCACAGTGGTGCCAGCCACATGGCGGATATTTTATAAATGTCTGTTTAATGAATGACTGGATGGATGGCAACAGAGTGAGAGAATCGATTTGCCTAGCTGAACGAGGGCTGGATGTAACAGGGAGGCTGACAGGGAAGGGTCTGGCCCCCGAGAAAGGAGGGAACAGAAAAAGAAGAAGAAATGAGTGGACACAGAACAGGGAAATAGTGGTCACTAGAGAGCAATGTAAGCTTCTTTATGACATTTGCCAAGGACCTGTGCAAAGCTCAGCCCTCACAAGTCTATTGTGAATTTGATGCCTTTTAATCAGAAAAACTGCAGGCTCCTTTAGTGAGTCCAGCAAGAGAGCCAGAGTCAAACAAGAGAGAGCAGAAAGGCAGCTGCCCCATTTGTAGCCTTGGCCTTAGCTACGCCAGCCTGATCCATGCCAAATGGAGCCCACGGGCCTGAGATAGACAGTGTTTTGGTCATTTTGGCCCGGTATTATCCCTTTGGCCTTGCAGAGCAGCCATCTTTCCTCTTCAGAGCTGACCCTGCAACCCATCTGGCCTCTGGCCCCCCTCATAGTTCATAGCTCCTGAACTTCTCACCTCCACTCCTTTTAACTCCTCCTCCACACGTCTTCAACTCTTGGTTCATTTTTCTACTCCCTCTTTTCATTTTGCTCCCAGACCTGCTACTTAATTCTGCTTCTGGGCTCTGAAGCCTGGCTTTTCTTCTTGATCACAATTTGTACTTCTGATTATGCTACCTTAATGAGATAAACATCTTGTCTATTCCAGCCCAACTCCAAGACTACCCATGCAAAGCTTGTCCTGAGAAGGGACCCAGCCTCCATGGCTGCTGTCGTTCTCTCCGTGGAGACTGTGCTGGTCATGACATGTGTATTCCCAACATCTATGCCTCTCCAAGATGATTTGTCAATGTCAGTGGTTGCACCATCTTGGCTACACCTAAAAAATCACCTGGGAGGCCTTGTCAACATCCAATATCCATGCCAATCGTAGATTCTCTTTTGAAAAGTCTCAGGGATCATTCTAATGTATGGTCAGGATTGAGAATTACAAATCTAAGCCAATCTGTTCGTCCCATTTCCCTTGCAAGGGCATGTGCCTGACACTAAATCCTGGAGCAAGAGACATGAGGGGAGGTGGGGAGGATCTGAAAGATGGACAAAAGGAAGAGACATGGCGTTTCCTCTGCATCAGAGTATGTCATCTCCAGATGAACGGCAGGTGACTTTTGCTGCCACCTTGCTGATGAAGAGACACAGAGAGCCTGGTGGTGGGGGATGGTGGGAAGTTGGCACACTGAGAATGGTAGAGTTGAGCGAGACAGAAGGAACCTGGGTCGCCATCATGTTCCTGAACCAAGAAACCAACCTGCCATCTGATCTTATTTAATGAGATAATGTAGTTCTTTATTGTGTAAGTCAAGAACCAGCATATTTTTTTTTTCTGCGAACAACCAAAGACGTAAATATTCTAGACTTTGCCAGCCATATGGTCTTGAAAACAGCTACTTTGCCCTTAGAATATGAAACCAGACATAGACAATACACAGATGAATGGCACAGGCAGTGGGCTGGATGTGACCTCTAGATTTTAGTTTACTGATCTGCCATCTAAGCCATCCTGAGTCAACTTGTTTTGTTAACTGAAGTCCATGGCATCTTAAGTGATGACTCCCAAAGCTGTCAGCATGACTGGCCCTCTCCCTGTTGCACCCCATATACATACTTTTTATATCAAGAGGCTGAATTCATGGAATTGGGTAGGTTGCTCTGGGCCAAAGATGACAGTGCATAGGTGACCGCTAGGCCCTGGGTCTGTAGTCAAATCCTCCCTGTCAGCCCACAAGTAGCCTGAGCTCAACATATTCATAACTGACTTCATCTAACCCACATCCATCCTTAGATCTGTTTCTCCTCCTGAATTCCTACTTAGCAAATGTCACCATCACCTCCAACTCCTCAAACTAAAAGCCCCTGAGTCACCTTTATTGTCTCTATTGTCATGAGGCAGCCAGGAACCATATTCTATCAGTCCTACCTGTAAAATATTTATCCATTCTCCATCCATCCAAAACTACATACTATGTGCCAAGCACAATGCCAGAACTGAGAATATCACATTGACAAAGCAGGTGCAGTTCCTGCCCTCTTTGAGTTTAAGATAGGATTCTTGATGCACAATAGAGAAAAGCAAGTACCTGCCCTTACTGAGAACCTCCTAAATGCAGCCTCCATACTAGGCACTTTACAGTGAGGTCTCTGAGCTTCAGGATAAACTTGAGTGCATATATTATCCTCTCTTATTCATAGATTTTAAAATTGAGGCTAAGGAAGGTTGAACGCCTTGCCTGTGGTCACAGGGGCACAGTGGGGACAGCACCATAACAGGAGACATAAGGCCCAGGCTTTCCTTATTACCCCTAGTCCTCTGCTTGTCCATCCTTACTTGAGTTGGCTTTTTGAGCCACATTGTCACTTTGGGAATTCTCGATCAATCAGCTCCCAGGATGACACCTGGATGGCGCCTTGGCAAAACGCCCATAACAAACATCTCATCAGCACAAGGGCTGAGCAATTAGGCACAGGCTATTAAAACATCCCATGATGGAAATCAGTCACTCTGTTCTCTGCCAAATAGAACTGCACCTGTGCCCAGGCAGGCTTTCTCCCAGAGAACAAGGAAAACCCAGTTGCTGAGGAGTGGGCCATGGGGGCTCTCAGCGAGATGCTCTTTCCAAATTCATGCAAGGTCGGGTAAATATGGTCCACACAGAACTATGGCTGCCTCTGCCCTGCCATCTTCCACTCACACTGCCAATATGGGAGTGGGTGGATGGCTGAAGGAACACAACCCTAGAGCCAGGCAGACCAGGGTTCAAATACTGCCACCAACTTGGCCAAGTCACCTGATCTCTCCTTGCCTCTGCTGTCTCATCTCCAAGCTGGAATTATGCTACCTACCTTTGTGGTTACCCTGGGGGACAGAAGGCAATAAGGTTTGTGAAGAAGTGAGGGCATCACGGGGATCTGAGGAGTGATAGGTGAGTGGCACCCCTCTTTGCTGCTGTGGTTGCTGTAATGACAAGTTCCCAACTGGAGGCTCATGGCTCATGGCAACCCCTCTAAGCTCTGAAGCCCTGGCCCTCTTGGGGCTGCTTCCAGACACTGTGCTTGACACTTTAATGTAACTTATTTAATCTCCATAACAACACTTCATGAAGCCATTTTTTAAGATGATAAAATCACAGTTTTTAAGCACATAGGTAGAATTCAAAGACAAGAATCTGAGCACAGTTCCTGTGCTTTCCAGTCCATTCTAAATGCTTTTATACCTTAATGTAACACTCATATTCCCTCTCTCTTGGCCTCTTTGTCATTCTGCCTCTGTTTATCTCTTTCTACCTCTTCCTCTTTCTCTCTCCTTCCCTCCTTCCCTTCCTCCTATCTCCTCCTCCTCCTTCCTTTCCCTCCCTCCTACCCTCTCTTGTCATCCCTTCAGTATTTGGGCTACTCTCCAGCTTCCAGCATCTCTGGATCTAGCCTGTCCCAATATCCACAGGTCTTAGGGATCTCTGAGTTCCCAATCCTTGGGCATGGTTGCCTAGCAACAAAACCTGGCTCCCTAAACCCTCCCACAGCATTCAGTTCTCCCCAGGCTGTTTGTAGTAGGCTTTTGGTCACTTCTCTTACCCTTCGAGGATGTCCTTTTTAACAATGGAATTAGTATAAAACCACTGACTTTTGGAGACAGGGACTCAGAATGGGAAATTGCCCAGTGACTGAGACCTTAGAGATACATCTGGAGAGGAAAGGGTTGGGAACCAGCAGAACAGAAATATCCAGAACCAGGGATTTATTTAACAAATGTTCACTGGCTGTTCAGCCTCCAGCCATCATGCACATTTGTAGCTCTCCAAAGGATTATACTTCAGTGGGCTTTGCTGATACTACGCTCTCTACAAAGTTCCATCCCTCCTTCATCATGTTCCATTCTTGCTGTTTTTTCTTTGGGGTGAGGGAGTAGGGAGGTGGTCTGGCAAACTCTCTCTGCTGACACGTCATTCTATGAGAAATTTTGTCGACCCCACCCTCACCTCCTCATCTCAGGCTCAAGCCCATCTTTGTGCTATCTCATCCTGGGTGTTAACTCCCATTAAGTAGTCATCAGATAGCACTGAACTTCTTTTTGTACACAGCAGTCTCTTTTATTAGCCCACAAGTTCTGCAAAAACAAATCCTAAGTATGGATATTGTGGAACACAGTGAGTAGCTTTAGGGAAGGAAGATGAAAGAGGAGAAAAAGTATGAGACAGAAGGAATAGAAAAGGAGAGAGAAAGATAAGAAAGGAAGAAATAGGGCAGTAAAGGAGGGAAATAAAGAGGAAAGGTAGGAAGTTTGAAAAATACAAGAGAGGGAAGAATCATGTGCTATCTGTTAGAATAGGTCTTAGAAGGGGACATGGAGATGGTAAGACAGGGTCTCTATTCTAAGGGTGTTCACAGTCTGATCAGGGAGATGAAGCCAGCAAGTGATGAAGAAAGTCTTGTGAGCTAGCAGGACAATGCTGTGAGCTGCAGTTAACCAGTCATGAATTCCAACTGGGGACACCATGCCTGTGGTATGGTAGGAGCTGGTTTTAAATCCAGCTGATGGTAGCACTCACACAGCACCTGCTTCTGGACTTGGTGACAGTGATATGGTCACTGCCAAGTTAAATATGGCTTGAGCAGATAGATTCTTCATAACTTTTTTTTTTGAGACAGAGCCTTGCTCTCTCTTCAGGTTGGAGTGCAGTGGATCACAGCTCACTGCAGCCTTAAACTCCTGGGCTCGATAATCCTCTCACCTCAGCCGCTATCTTTTTTAAATTTTTTGTAAAGGCAGGGTTTTGCTATGTTGCCCAAGCTGGTCTCAAACTCCTGGCCTCAAGCCATTCTCCTGCCTTGGCTTCCCAAAGTGCTGGGATTACAAGTGTAGCCACCATGCCTGGCCTTTTCCTATAACCATACCCAGAAAATCTGAAATACCTGTTGTGTGTTGTCTAGCACCTGGCACATGGTAGGTACTGAAATATTCATGGAATGAATAGATAAAGGCATAAAAAACTATTAGGAAACATAGGATACTATCTCTAGCATCTCCCAGGCAAAGAACATGATTGTTGAGAGGCTAAATGAATGAGCAATGAGTGAATGAGTGAATGTGGTATGATTCCTGATACTAGCCAAAATAACTGGCCCACAGTAAGTATATGTGTACTGAATAAGCAAAATTGCAACAAGGTCTTTGTTATCATCTCAAATTGCCATCCTAAGCCTCTTACCCCCTTTCTGGGTCCAAATGCAAATGGAAGTACCTTCTAAACATTCTTCAACATGCTCATCTTTGCTACACTGTGTACAAGATAAGCTAGGTCTTGGGTTGCCTTGGCTAAAATGATGTCAAGTCTGAAGCCTTACAATACAGTTATTTCTTTAAGAGAGGAAAACCTGTCCCAGGATATCTGAGCCCATGTATCTTTACAAACATGTTATGTTAGCATTCATTTCCCTTGACCTTCATTCCCTACTTAAATTCTTATTAATCACATTTTTTGAATCAAAAGGTGTTGTTTTCATCATCACTTCCAGTTTCCAAAGCTGCGATGATATTTCTCTCTCTTCCAGTCCATTTCAAGTCTACCTTGAAAAATGTAATGCAGTTCTGTATTATCGAACTACTAAGGGTAAGATTTGGGATAACAGATAATACATAAAGAAGGAGAAAAATTCCAATAGTATGACTATTGCCTTGGTAAATTTGGCAAGGGCATTAAGGTGTCATTTGAAAATATTATTCTCAGGAGAAGCAGTGTGATGCAATGAAAAGGTCATGGGATTTAGAGTTAGGAGATTTATATTCAAATCTCAGCTCCACTGCAAACAAGCTGCATCACCTTGAGCTGGTCATTTAATCTCTCTGGACCTCAGCTTCCTCATCTATAAAATCAATGGCCCAGATATGATAACGCTGAAGATGACTTCCAGCTCTCAATGTTCTGAGATGTGAAAATGTCTCATTCTGATGGCCAAGAAACAAAGGGTGATTCAGACTTCCAGGGCAATTCATATTTTATTTATTTTTAAATTATGGAGAAGTTCCTTTGGCCAGCTATAGAGGTGCAATTCATGGCTGGAAAAATGCCCACGACGTCAAAGCTATAACACTAGGTATTACATTTAGAAAACAGAGGAAAAATAAAATTGTGCTTGTGTTGTTTATAGCCTCAGTAATAACTTTTACCTCATCAATAATGTGGTCCATTTTTCAACCTCAGAAGGTAGACAATATGTGCCACAGGAATAAGAGAATAAATTATCATTTATTGCCTACCTGCTATGAATCAGCATTTATTGAGTAATGCTGTTCCAGACATATTTTCATGTTATCTCATTTTGTATTTATAACTGCACCATGAGACAGGCATTGTTTTCCCAATTTTATAGATGAGAAATCTGAGACCTAATAGCATGTGGCTTGTCCAATGTCATAAAACTAGTGAGGTAAATTTGAACCCAGGTCTGACTGATACTCAGATCAATATTTTTCCTACTGTACCACTTCTGAAATATTCTTTTAAGTAGAGAGCTCCCCATCAGTGAAACTAATCGAGCAAAAATTAGGGATGATTTAAGAGGAATCTTGGTGCTGGGAGTGAAGCCTAGGTGTTTGGACTCTGAAATCCCTTCCAAGCTGAGAGTCAATTTTTTAAGCTATTTTCTTAAATCACTGTGAGTAGAGTAGTAAGAAGCAACTATCAGGAATTCCCCCAGAGAAGCTGTAAAATATAACTTATTATCTTTTTAATGTTTCCCACAACCATTTTTATTTCAAGAAGAATAATATCTCTTTCAAATTCAGAAGAGTCTGCAACCTATTTTCCACAACTACTACCATTGTTTGGTTCTTTCGATGACCCACCAGAACCTTAGAATTGTTATTGTGCATTAAGACTTCTGTATAATTCTACTCAGAAGATAGAGTAATGTGAAATTTGATTAGATAGCATAGGAAACCTCCACCTGTCATCCCAGGTAACATTAAACTAGATTGCCCAGCTGGCTAATAAACTTCCTTCTTTTAACTCCATTTATTCAAGGAGTGCTCCAATATCTGAAGTGCTTAAATACATGAAGCCATGGCCCCTTAAGTAACTCTTTCTTTTGTTTTTGTGGGGGTTTTTTATAGCCATTACCTCTGGAATTCATGTAAGGAGGCTAGAATATATTTGAGTTTCCTCACTAGATAATAAGCTGAGAACAAAGGTATGTCTTAAGAAACTTTGTGTAATTGAGTGCTTCATGAGATAAAGTCATCATCATCATCTTCATCATTATTAGTATTTAATCAAGAGAAACTCCAGCTATTTCTCCAACAAATGGACAACTTCAACTTAGATCAGAACTTCTGTGAATGGTTCCTCTCAGAGAACAAATATAGCAGGCCCTGTAGACAAAGCTTCCTCTCTCCAGTGGGCCTAATATGAGCTGACCCCAGTGATAAGTTAGGTAAAGTCTAATGGCCTCTTGGGGAAAAAAGACCAGGACCCTGTCAGTTCCCAAATGATGTCAACCAGTGAAAGTAAGTGCTGTAGAAGTAAAGTCACCAAAGGAAAAAGAAAATCTGAACTAGTGACCTGAGCTCAGATCCACAGCTTGGAGACTTACGGGCGTGACTAGTTTGAACTCAGGTGGGATAGAGCCTGGAAGCCCCTCCAGACCTCATCTTCCTAGCATGGTTGTCATGTACTGAGCACAAGAGCTGAGTGTGTGTGTATGGCCTAAATCACCAACTACTATGTGCCAGTCACTGTTCTAAATGTTTTTCATAGACTGAGTTTTTTAAAGACAAGGCCTTCCTCTGTGCCCTGGCTGAAGTACAAGTGGCGTGATCATAGCTCTCTGTAATTTCGAAGTCCAGGGCTCAAGTGATCCTCTCATTTCAGCCTCCCGAGTAACTGAGACTACAGACATATACCACCACATCTGGTTAATTTTTATTTATTTATTTTATTTTTTTGTAAAGAGGGTGTCTCAAACTCCTGGCCTCGAGCTATCTTCCACCTCAGCTTCCCAAAGCACTGGGATTACAGGTGTGAACCACAGTGCCAGTTCTGAACCCTATAAAGATTCAAGCAAGAAGGTTGTGTCTTGGGAAGGAAGACCGGATTGAGTACAGATCTGTCCCCAAGGATTTTAGGTAAGTCCTTTCCCACTGTGAGTTTCAATAGAGGATGAAGCTAAATGACCTCTAAGCTCCTTGTAGTTTGCCTATTATTACTACTCAATAATGTATATAATAGACATGGCTCTATATATTTCGAATACATTTACCTAATTTCTTGCAGTCTCCTTGAAATATAATCAATTATGTTAAAAACAAAATCCTCATCTTTTATATATTTTAGTACTTGTGAGTATAAGAATATGGTATCTGGGACTTTCTTTAAAATACCTGAGTCCCTTCTCTACTCCCCAAATGAAGAAAATCAATAAAATAAAACTGGCAAAATGTTAAGATTGCTGATACAGGGTAGTGGGTAAATGGGCATTTATTACCATATTACCCTCCACTTTATTGTGTGCTTTAAAATTTTCACAGTAAAAAAATTAAATAAATAATAGGTCAGAAAATAAATATCTTCAGTGGAGTTGACCTTCCCTGCCTTTAGATTAAAACCCCATGTGAAGTTCCTGCTTACTGTCAGGTAACAGGCAGTTCCACCATATCTTTAAGTTACAAATACACTTTCATATGAAACTGTAACGAGAATGTCCAGCCCAAGGTATAAATCAAAGCCTGCCCATGACTGAGGGTTGATCTTACTTTTTTTCAGTTCTGGAATACGGAAGCCCAGAGTAGGAATGAGAGGGGGGCTTGGCTGGCCTATGTTCCCTTTGGTTTCCCTGAACTGTCTTTGTTTATGAACTAAATACAGTTTCGCACCTTCCTCTCCTTCATCCCCTCCCCCCACCTTCCCCAACTATCGGTGGCACACCAGGAAGGTGGAGGGAAAAAAGGCTGGAAGGGTCTCACTTGTATTGCTAGCATGGTAAACCAGCTGCAGGGTCTTGAGAATGTTTAAGGCCGCTTCTTGGTCTCGTAGGTGATTTTGAGGCTTCTTTAGAGCAGAGCCACTCAATAGAAACATCATGTGGTCCATGAAATGCAAAATTTTGAAATTTTGAAATTTTCTAGCAGCCATATTTTAAAAAGTAAAAAGAAACAGGTGAGATTCATTTAAAGTGTATATTTCATTTAACCTAATGCATCTAAAATATTCTTTTTTCAACATGCAATCAATACAAAATATTAAAAATATGTTTTACCTTTTCTTCTTTGCACTAAGATTTTAGTATGAAACTGGGGTGAATTTCAACATTCTCAGCACATATCAATTTGGACAGCAAACTTCAAGTGCCAAATAGTCTCATGTGGCTAGTGGTTACCCTTCTGTGGTTAGAGGCTCTCACCAATGGAGACTTCTAGCTCATAGTTCCCTTGCCTGTGCGCAGGGTGATTTGACCACACATCGAGGTTTGACTAAGAGATGATGCTGGTTTTGTCCTCCTGCCCAATCTTCCCATTTATTAAATCACTTAGTTATTAATGACTCCTTTCACTCTCCCAAGTGTCCTTATTTGGACATGAATCATGGTCACCCAGGCTCTGACTCCCTATCCTGGGTGGGAGCTTGTGACTCCCTCATCTTTGGAAACCCAGGTATTCCCTGTAAACTTCTGGCTTCTGAGTTTTCTCTGCCCCTCTGGTCAGCCCACTGGACAGAACCCAAGATAATCCCATTCTAGCTCTCTCTACTTCGAGGCTCATGGCTGGTTCTTGTGGAGCATACACACTATCCTGGTCCCAACAAGCTCTGAGGTGTGGGCTAATTCCCACCCTGCTCCCTACCCAAAGGTTTGGGCCATTTCTCTCCTATTTTAAGGGTCTGCTGTAGCCCACAGAACTAAGTGTTATTTTTACATTTTAAAAATATTGAACATCGTGTAGGTGAAGTGGGGACCAAAATGAGGTATACAATGACCATTTGTATACCAAACCCCGAACTGTACCCCACAAATTTAAAATAAAATTTTAAAAACTAGGCAAAATATTGAACAAATAAGATTATTTGACAAAAACCATATATATCCTCCAAAGCCTAATTACTATTTGGTCCTTTTCCAAAAGTTAACCCCTACTCCCTATCCTTTGGGGAGAAGGGGAGGTCAGACTGAGCTCACAAAGCTCCCAACCACAGAATGCACAAAAGAGGTCATTCCCTCTGGGATTGAGATAGGGGAGAAGATCCTTGGCTTGAGGGCTTGAGGTTCAGAGTAGATCACTGCTCCTACTCTTCCTTCCTTATACACAGTGGGGACTTTGCAAGAACATTCTTGACCAGGCTCGGTGGCCCAGCCTGTAATCCCAGCACTTCAGGAGGCCAGGGCGAGTGGATTGCCTGAGCCTGTGGGCTCGAGACCAGCCCAGGCAACCTGGGGAGACCTGATCTCTACAATAAATAAAAAATTAGCTGGCTGTGGTATTGCATGCCTGTGGTTCTGGCTACTTGGAAGGCTGAGATGGAAGGATTGCTGGGGCCCAGCAGATTGACGCTGGTGTGGCTGTGAGTATGCCACTGCACTCCAGCCTGGGCAACAGAGTGAGACTGCAACTCAAAAAAAAAAAAAGAACATTCTTATAGGATTTCTCATCTCTCTCTCCACTTTAAGCTATTTCCTCCAAACAGCTGCATAATATATTTTGGTATTGCACTTTGGAATTTCATTTCTATTATGTCTTAGTACATAGTCAAAGTTTCCATTTTAAGACCTGGTTATATTACCACCTCCACCATCAACACCACCATTATTCATTATTTATTTTCCTGTTTAGTCTATGAGTTTGCTGGAGGTAGGATCCCTTTTGTTTCATTTTTGAATCCCTGATAGCACTTAACATCATGCCACACATAGTACAGATCCATAATAAACATGATTTGAATAAAAGAACTAATGATAATGAATTCACACACTTAACACTTCAGCCCAACTAAACAACTCAAAATTTCTCTGTACACTGCGATATTTTCCCCAGTGCCTTTGCACATGTTATACCATTTGCCTAGCATTCTCTCCCTTCTTTGATCATCTACCATCCTCCAAGGTGGAGCTTAAATAAAATAATAATAAATCTTATTTAAAAATTAAAAATAAACTTCCCTGATACTCCCAAACACAAAATAACAGCTCCAGGAAGGCCTTTCCAGAACCTCTCTGGAAGATTTACTCACCCCCATCCCATAGCCAGAAACACACACATCCTTCTTCTTGTACTTAAAACAATGCATTCTTTCTGTTTGTATAATTGTGCCTTCCATTAGATTAGGGACTCTGTGTTAAAATCACCTAGGAAGCTTAAAAAAATTACTGATGCCTGGTTTCATTCCAGGGTAATCAGGTGTAGAGTCTAGATATCAAAATTTTTTAATGCTCTTCAGTCATCTAATAGGCAGACAGAGTTGAGAACCACTGTACACAATAGTGAGCTATAGGAAACAAGGATGACAGTTTGTCTCTGCAACTCTAACTCTTAGCAAAGATTACCATTCAGTAAATAGTTGTCAAATGAACTACAAAGCATAACAGAAATATACAGAATAACATATGTCTCTTCATACAAGTTTACTTAAAAA
The DNA here is from genome assembly GCF_000164805.1 of Carlito syrichta. NCBI lineage: Eukaryota > Metazoa > Chordata > Mammalia > Primates > Tarsiidae > Carlito > Carlito syrichta. The sequence continues at coordinate 132,570 of NW_007250871.1, forward strand.
TGTTGTGAGATAAACTATATATTAATCTACTGACTTCTAACTTACTAGACAGGTTTGTTGAACCCTGTCAAACAATTAAATTAACTAGGACTCCATATTTAACTAAGCAATTATCCCAGTTATGGTGAACGGGCCTTAAAAGAAATACAGATGGATCCTGCAAAAATATGAACAGTAAGGCAGTTCATTAGCATAGTCTCTAAGTCCAAAAGATGGACCTTCAAAGCCCCCTCACATAATGTAGATATATTTCAAGGTTGTTATCTCACAACTGTCATATCCAGTCTCTTCTTGCCATCTGCGGTGTAATTTATACTTGAGAGTGGCATGAGAGTTTTTTTTATTAATTTGTTTGTCAAGCAACACTCTCAGCTCTCTTGTAATTATGTTGCCTTTTAGTAACATTAAGTACAAATATAGCTCATGGTTTCACTTGTTAATTTGTACCTCTCCTATATTTAGATATAGTGATAGATAAAGTCATAAGATCAGAAAATTGCTGATGGTCAGGAAAGAACAACATGATGGCGTGCATCTCTTTGCCAGAAGTTAATATACAATAAACTAATGCCAAACAGTGGAAAAAAACACAAAAGAAACTCTAGGTTTGAGTTGGCCCCTGTCACTTACTCTCTGTCTCTGGACAAATTAGCTCACCTTTTTTAGCCTTGAACAGCCCATCTCAAAAACAGAAGGTAACAATGAAATCGATTTCAAATGCCCAGCAGTTATTGTGTGCATGAGATAAGACAACAAATAAGAAAAACACCTAATAGACTACAAACAAATATGCTACTATAGTTGCTTTTTTCATCCATTTGCAAACATGCTACATGCCTCTGTGTCATGGACTACAGGGACATAAATAATGATTCTTATTGCCATCATTATTATAGAAATCTTACTATTATAATAAAGTTCTACTGGCATCTTGTGATAATTGATTTTATATGTCACCTTTTCTTGGCATAAGGTACCCAAACATTTGGTCAAACATGATTCTGAATGTGTCTGTGAGGGTGTTTCTGGGAGAAGTTAACATTTAATTGGTAGACTGAATGAAGCAGGTTGCCTTCACTAATCTGGGTGTGCCTCGTCCAATCAGTTAAAGACCTGAATAGAACAAAAAGGCTGAGTTATAAGGGATTTCTTTCTAACTGCCTTAACTTGAGGCATCATGTTTTTCCTGCCGTTGAACTTGAACTGGAACTAAGCCATTGGCTATCCTGGGTCTCCAGTTTGTTGACTACAGGCCTTGGGACCTGTTAAGCTGTATATTTACATGTGCCAATTTCTTATCTTCTATCTATCTATCTATCTATCTATCTATCTATCTATCTATCTATCAATCTATCTATCTATCTATCATAAACATACACACACACACACACACATAATCTCTAGCTATATAAACACTCTTGGGTGACTTCAGTCTTTTTAAGTACAATGACTTTCAATGCTAAGATTGTTTTCAGTGGTCCTTAGAATCAGCGGGTCAGCTCTAAATCATTATTTCCAGCTGGGCTCAGTGGCTCAGCCTGTAATCCCACACCTTGGGAGGCTGAGGTGAGTGAATTGCCTGAGCCTGCGGGTTCGAGACCCGCCTGGGCAACTTGGCGAGACCTCATCTCTACAATAAATCAAAAACTTAGCCAGGCGTGGTAGCGCGCACCTGTGGTTCCAGCTACTCGGAAGACTGAGGCGGAAGGATTGCCGGAGTCCAGCAGGTCGAGGCTGTGGTGGCTGGGAGCGGCCACTGCACTCCAATCTGGGCGACAGAGTGAGACTCCAACTCAAAAATAAAATAAAATAAAATTAAAATAAAAATATTATTTCCTAGTCCTGTGACCAGTTCTTCTGAATCAGGACTTCAAAGGGGCAGAGCCCAGAAATCTGGATCTTTAACAGGTTTCCTAATAATTCAGCTTACTAATTCCATATTTGGGAACTATCTGACTTAAATGGTTTAACTGAGGGAACTAGGAACAAAAAATATGCTCTGGTCTAAATTTCCATCACCTCAGGTTCATAGAGTTGGTTTTTTTCTCTTGACTCCTGTTAAATGCAGATGAGCTAGAAATATAATACATAAAGCATTTAGCCACAAATTTAGGTATATTTGCACTAAATTAAACTCTGACAATATTCCTCTAGTGTCTAAACACGTTCAGGGTCTCCCTATTGCCTCTTTAACAAAAATCTTACCTCCTCGGTATGGCATCCAAGTTTCTCCAAAATATGGCCCCTGGATAAATCTCCAGTCTCATCTCTCATCATCACAATCACCTGAAGACATCTACACTCATCCCTCAAATTTTAACCCAAATTCCATTTTACTCATGCAACTGCTCTAATACCTCTCCAAGAGACTGCTTTATATCATATTCATTTTTGTGACCATCTCCCTCAAACATGAGGACTTCTCAAAGGCAGAGCTACATGTTTCATGCCTGTGTACCCAGAGCTCTAAGACTGGCACACAATGAGGCTGATATACATTCAATGAATTGATGCAGTTTGATGTTTTCCTACATGGTTATCGAAAGGAAAAAACAAAAAAGTTGGGCCTTTAGTTGCAAAACATGGATGTGAAATGAGAGTTTAGAGTGTAGGCCAGGCAGCACGGAGTTTTAGAGGGAGAGATCCAGGCTTTATTCCTATCTTTCCTACTCGTTAGTGATATGATGGGTCAATTTACTGCAGCATCACAGTATCTTCCCCTCTGAGTGAGGATGATGATGGTGTCAATCCCACAAGGCTGCTATGAAGAAAAACTGTGCTAAGAACTTAGGACATCATGAGAATGTTCATATAAACCATTTAATAAGCTAAACTTTTTTGTTAGCTCTTATTATTTCTTATTATTTTATTTCATATTATTTCTTATTTTATTAACATTTGAGCAAGTGAAGTAAAATGATTTCTGATTTATGAGTTAATAGAAAAGTGGAAGAGTCTTTCAGCTAACTTATCTTGTAGACCATTTCCATTTCTAAAGGGCATTCACCTCTGGAGGAGAGGGGTGGACAGAGAGTTATGCCTTCGTCTTTCATGGGTTGCCTCTCTTCCCTGATGAGTTTCCTTAAGGACTACAGATCCATAGGAGATTTATGTGTGTGCTGTTTCCCAATAGTTAAAGCAATGTATTTGCCAACACTAAGCATTCATTCTTTTTCTAGAGGTCAATATGCAAGGTGCCTGCTCCTGTCCAGGGCAAGGCTGCCAGGATGGAGGTGGCTGACCTGGCATTTATTGTACATGAGACTCATCTCCTCTTTGACTCTTGGCTAGAAGGGGAAATGGGCCAAACTTGACCCAAGCCCTGAAACCCTAACACATCCTTGGAGTTTTAAAAAGTGATCTTAGATACTACTAGAGCCATTCCACAGCTCTGTGACAAAGCCCAGGCCCAGATCAGTGGAAGTAACTCACTCATAATAAAGTACAGAGTTGTGGTAGCCAAAGACCATTGTGTCTATGACAGAGGCAGTCCTGTTCTGAGAAAAAGGACATTGGTGTGAGATTTTTATAAAGGATCCGAGGTTAAGTTCTTCATACTTTTATGACATTAAATTTACTTTTCTTTGTAATAGTGATAGTCAATGGCCACTTTTAAATTTAAGTTTTATTTTAGAAGTGTGGGGTACATATGAGGATTTACTACAAAAGTAAATTAAGTGCAGGTAAAGTTCAGGCTTCCAGCAGGCCCTCTCTCCTCCTGATAGTGGACCTGGTGTCTACTGTGCTACTGTGTGCCCCTTGTCCCTTCTCCTCTCCCTACTTTAGTAGTGTCCAGCATCAGTTGTTCCCACCTTTGTGCTCATGTGACCAGTGATCAGGCCCACTTGTGAGTGAGAACTTATGGTATTAGGTTCTTTGTTTCTGTGATAGTTCACTTAGTATTATGATCTCTAGCTGCATCCACGTTGCTGCAAAGGACATGATTTTTTCTTCTTTATGGCTGCATAATATGTCAGCAAGTATATGTATCACATTTTCTTTATTCAATTCGCTTTTGATGGGCATCTGGGTTGGTTTCATGTTTTTGCTATTGTGAATAGTGCTGTAATAACATACGAGTGCAGGTGTCTACCGAAAAGGTAAAGCAATTTATGTTCCTCTGGGTATATTCCCAGAAGTGGGAATGCTGGATTGTATGGAATCTCAATTTTTAGTTCTTTGAGAAAGCACCACACTGCTTTCCACAGAGTCTGAACTACTTTACAGTCCCACCAACAGTGTAGAAGAGTTCCCTTGTCTCCACAGCCTCATCAACGCCTGTTATTTGACTTTTTAATGACAGTCATCCTTATTGGAATTAGGTGATATCTCACTGTAGTTTTGATTTCCATTTCTCTTCTGATTACTGAGGTTGAGCACTTTTAAAAATATGTTTGTTGGCTGCTTCAATGTCTTCTTTTGAGAAGTGTCTATTCATGTTTTATACCTACTTAATTTTTTTCCTGTCAATTTGCTTGAGTTCCTTATAGATACTGGTTGTTAGGTCTTTGTCAGATGCACAGTTTGTACATATTTTTTCCCATTCTGTGTACATATTTTTTCCCATTCTCTCTTGATGGTTTCTCTTGCTGTTCAAAAGCTTTTCATTTTGACAAGGTCCCACTTGTAGACCTTAGCTTTTGCTGCATTTGCTTTTGAGGAGTTGGCTATGAGTTCATTGCCCATTCTGATGTCCAGAAGGGTGTTCCTTAAGTTTTCTCCTAAGTTTTTTATAGTTTGAGATTTTCCATTTAAGTATTTGATCCATTTGGTATTGAGTTTTTTTTTTTTTTTGAGTTGGAGTCTCACTCTGTCACCCAGACTGGAGTGCAGTGGCCGCTCCTGGCCACCGCAGCCTCGACCTCCTGGGCTCTGGTGATCTTCCGCCTCAGCCTTCTGAGTAGCTGGAATTACAGGCATGCACTACCACACCCAGCTGATTTTTTGATTTATTGTAGAGATGAGGTCTCGCCTGCCCAGGCGGGTCTCGAACCCGCGGGCTCAGGCAATCCACTCACCTCAGCCTCCCAAAGACGCGGGATTACAGGCTGAGCCACTGAGCCCGGCTTGTATGAGTTTTTTATATGGTGATAGGTAGGGATCAGGTTTCACTCTTCTATATCTGGTTAGTCAGTTTTCCTAGCACCATTGGCTAAATATGGTTTCCTTTTTCCCATGTTTGTTTTGTTGGCTTTGTTGAAGATGCGTTTATTGAAAGTCTCTGGTTTTATTTCCAGATTCTCTGTTCTGTTCTTTTGGTCTATGTGCTTATTCTTATATCAGTACCATACAGTCTTTGGTTACTGTAGCCTTGTAATAAAGTTTAAAGTCTGGAAGTGTGATGCCTCTAGCTTCAGCTTTTTAAAAAATGTCCTCTCCCCAGTGGTAGGTGGTGGAGGCTTTGTCGAAGATGAGTTGATTGAGAAATTGAGGTTTTGCTTCTGGAATCTCAATTCTATTCCATTGGTCTATATGCCTGTTCCTATACCAATACCAAGCTGTTTCGATGATTGTAGCTTTATAGTAAAGTTTGAAGTCTGGTAATATGATACTACCTGCTTTGTTTTTTTTTTGCTGAGGATTGTTCTGGCTATTCTTGGACTTTTGTGTTTCCATATGAATTCCTGCGTTGTTTTTTCTAGGTCTGAGAAGAATGTTGCTGGTAATTTGATGGGTATTGCATTGAATTTGTAGATTGCTTTAGGTAAGATGGACATCTTCACAATGTTGATTCTTCCAATCCATGAGCATGGGATATTTTTCCACTTGTTTGTGTCATCTTTGATTTCTTTGAGCAATGTTTTGTAGTTTTCATTGTAAAGGTCTTTCACATCTCTGGTTAGGAAGATGCCAAGGTATTTCATTTTTTTGTGGCTATTGTGAATGGAACTGTGTTTTTTATTTGGGTTTCTGTTTGTTTATTATTGGTGTAGAGAAATGTGATTGTCTTTTGTACATTTATTTTGTGTCCTGAGACTTTGCCAAAGGCCTTTATCGGTGTAAGGAGGTTTTTGACAGATTCTCTTGGGTTTTCAAGGTACACAGTCATATCATCTGCAAAGAGAGATAACTTGAATTCCTCTTTTCCTATTTGGATACCCCTGATTGCCTTCTCTTCTCTGATTGCTCGAGCCAGGACTTCCAATACTATGTTGAACAGGAGAGGTGAGAGTGGGCATCCTTGTCTTGTTCCAGTTTTCAGGGGAAATGGTTCCAATTTTTGTCCATTTAGGAGTATGCTGGCTGTGGGTTTCTCGAACCTATTCAGTAAATGGTGCTGGGAAAACTGGTTGACCACATGCAGAAGATTGAAACAGGACCCCTATCTGTCCCCATGCACAAAGGGTAACTTCAAATGGATCAGAGACCTAAATGTAAAACCTCAAACCATAAGAACCTTAGAAAATGAAGGAAATACCCTCATGGAAATCGGAACTGGCATCCAAATCCTGAACAAAACCCGAAACCCACAGGTCATAAGAGAGAAGATAGACAAGTGGGACCTTATTAAACTGACAAGCTTCTGCAAAGCCAAAGAAACCATCAAGAGAACAGGGAGACAGCCTACAGACTGGGAAAAAATATTCGCCAACACCAGGTCTGACAAAGGCTTAACATCCTGGATCTATAAGGAATGCAAATGTGCTGAAAAGAAAAAGACAAACAACCCCATTATCAAATGGGCAAAAGATATGAACAAACACTTCACAAAAGAGGACATCCGAGCAGCCAACAAACACATGAAGAAATGTTCAACCTCACTAATCATCAGGGAGATGCAAATCAAAACCACACTGAGATACCACCTAACTTCAGTCAGAATGGCAATTATCAACAACTCAAAAAATAACAGCTGCTGGAGAGGGTGTGGCGAAAAGG
>NW_007250871.1:140008-188999 GCF_000164805.1 Carlito syrichta
TCAACAGGTTGCCTGAATGAAACATAATTATATACCTAACCCTTAACTGTACCCCACAACATCATAATAAAAAATATTGATTAAAAAAAATGCCCTTTCCTGGACAATTAAAAGTTAACAACTCTATGTCCTTCTGTACATGGGAGGTAGGGGCAAGATATTTTACTGGTCTGTAAAATCCCTGAAAATTTGAGACCCTTTATTGTCAGGGTTGAAAAGAAGCTCTGGAACCAGAAAGATCAGGTTTGTTATCTTTGTTCTTCCTCCAGGTTGTGTGACTTTCAGTAATTTATGTAACTTTTCTGAATCTCTAAAATGGTAACAATAATACCTTATGGGTTTGTTGCATGATGAAAAGAGATACCAGATAACATGAGGTTAGCACTGGGATTGGCACAAAAATCATAATAATGAATGGTTTAAATAGGTTTTCTATAATTCAGCCATGTAGATAAAACATTTAATTGAAGAGCAAATGCAGAAATATCTATGAAGAATTTTATTTTCTCATGTGGAATTCTTCCTAGGTATATCCTGTATGCTTTGAAGACTGTGGAGTTTGGATTCATACAGAGTAGGTTTATATGCTACTAACCTAGACCATTTTCTGGTCTAACAATTTTAAATAAGGCAGCTAATTTCTCTGAGCTCCTGTTTCCTCATTTGCAGAATATAGTCCCCCATTACAGAACATCAACACACTAGGTATTTTACACATATCCTCACTTAAATATACATAATCGCCCCACAAGATAGATATAATTGATTATTATATGAAGTCACTATGTCCTCCAAAGTTGCACAAATACTGAACCATTGCTCCTAAGAGAAACACAAGGTTATGTTCCTGAGTCTCTGGTCACAGCATTTTCATCAACTAAACAATACATAGCCTAATCTTATGTGTGTTTCTGTTTAAAGACACTTTATTTAATATATATTGTTGATTTATTAGTATTGAATTCATGGCATTGAACTCAGCAGTAGTACAATCTATGCTGAAATGAAGCTTGTCGAACACATGTATTTTCTTCATAAAGCACATCACTTTTTTTTTTTTTAATGGAGAATAGAGGTGTCTTCTCTTAGAAACATCCACCAGACAGCACTTGAGCACTATGCTTGGGGGCCATATTAAACAGTGAAATCACCCACAAAAAGCACAAAAAATGCTAAACAAGTGACCAGGAGAAGGATGTTTGTTTACAGTAAATAACAAGAAGGCAGAACATCACCTTGTTCAAGCTCAGCTGAGAACATGCATGTCAGGCAACTCAAACTTTTTGCCACTCTGTGCATGTCTGCTAATGACCACAAATGCACCCCAAGTATTGATTTTACAGTACCAAATAAATTATATTGAGTAGTCAAACTCACAGATATGAAATTTGCAAATAATAAAGATCAACTGTACTATTATTTTCATATATGAGAAAGTTGAGGCTCAAAAAACTTAGGTCATACACTAGGTAGTGGTTAATTTTATTTGAAATTGGGTGTATCTGTCTCCAAAGACCCACATTCCTTCCATTATTGACATAGTACTTCCTGTGTCCTGGCTATCCTATGAAACAGAAGTGGTATGAACGGCTAGCTCACAGAAAGATGGTTAGTATCAAATTAGTGATGTCCTCAAAGGTGCTCTGTAAACTGTAGAGCATTATACAAGTATAGAGGATTGTTATAAGTAGGTCAAATTAAAGTGAGGTTACACTATCTAGCATCAAGGCCAACTACAATGAACTCCCTAATTCTCTCACAGTAGAAAGAGATCAAGTTAAGAAGCAAACCTCGAGAGGTCCAGGTCTGGGTAGTCCTTATCCCAGCAAGCAACAAGGAGCTGGTGATTCAAGCAAATTCAATGCAGTCTCAGTGGGATTGCTCTTCTGGGGTTCTGAGAGCAATAGAAGTGCCTATAGTATGTTTTAGTTAAAAGTTCAAAATGCAGGTTGGATGTACTTAAAAATGTTTCTGATCTCAAGTCCACTTACAGTAGCTCTTACAAAAACATGCCACCCAAAGCCACAAATACCAACATAGCAACATTACTCAGTCATGCAGATATTGATGAATGGGGGTGTTGTCTCAAAAGCCATCTTGAAGCTAGTTGCTGTGCCTTAATCGGGGAGGATGCTTGGAGCCCAGAGGCACCATGTTATTTACAAAAGAGTACTTAATAATTGAGGCCAGACTCACCCAACATAGGATCTGAAGAATTTACCATGCTGATAAAAAGAATCAGTAAAGAGGGAGAAAAAGGAATCAAGAATGTTTATATCCTTTAACTCACCAATGCCACTTGATTTATTAAAGAATGCTAGCAAAATATGATGAGGAAAAATATCAGTGCACAAAGATGGTCATAGCATAGCTATTTCCAATTTTTAACTTTAACAAATATGGGGATTTGGTTTAAAATTATGCTACATCCACACAATAAAATAGTAAGTATAATGGAAAATCATTCTTAAGCATTTTTAATAACATGGGAAAATAGCCAAAGTGCGGTCTTAGCAAAAATAAATAAATAAAAGCAAGATATAACAAGCACGAATCAAACTGTGCTTTTGTGCATGCATTCCTAAAAACAAAACAGGCAAACAAACCCAGAACCTGAAAGGTAGCATGCCAGATATTAATGGTTATTGGTTTCTTGTCTGTGAAATGATAAGTAATTTTATTCATTGTTTTGTTTTCAAGGTTTCCACAATAAGCATATACTGTTATTATTATTTTTAAGTTGGAGAGGCAAATAACCCAATGAAAGTACAATCCAATTTGCTATCACACTCTACACGCAAAAGAGTGCTTTGATGAACAGAGACACAGATTAAACAAGATTTAGCCTGTTCATCTAACAGGTCACTGATCTGTAAAAATATCAGATGTTTTCAGATTTTTCAAATCATTTATTATTAAGCAACTAGTTGGAGTGTAGCCAACTTAATTAAACAAAGAACATGAGATGGCCCCATCCCCAGAAAAGCCCCTGAGTGGGGAGGGGAGACAGGATTCTCCTCTATTCACCTTTGTACTGCCAGAACCTTGTGCCTGCAACAGAGTAGAAGCTCAATAAATGTGTACTGAAAGCGTGAACACCTAGGAAAATAGTGTGTCATACAACCACAGTTCAGCAGACATCGGTCTTACTCTTCCTCCATATATATAATCATTTACATATCTATGTGACTAGGCATGGACAGTCTTCAAGATATGCAATGATCAGAGACGGTCTTAACACATAAACCGATAAAGGAATTCATGCAATAAGAAACTTGCAGATAAAATGGTAAAAGAGTTCAAAGGCGGGAAGAATTTCTTCAGGTAGGAAGTTTGGAAACGTCTTTCAGGAGGAAGTGGAATTTGAGCTGGGTCTTGAAGGACGCACAGAATTTGGGCATGAGTGAGGAAAGTAGAGGAGAGGTCATCTCAGACAGAAATAATGACAAGAGCTTAATCCTGAAGGCAAAAATGTATAAGGCTTGGGGAACAAGAAATGCTTCGATTTGGTCAGAGCATGGAAACCAAAAGAGGGCATGGAGGACAGGCTGAAGCAATACACTGGAAGGGGAGATTTGCTTCCTCCAGTAGATAAAAGAGAGCCTGGAAAGTCTTTGAATAGGAGAGTGACCTGTTCGGAGAAACATTCAAGAAGATGCTTAGGTAGCAATGGGGAAAATGGGTAGGAAAAGAGAGGCAGGACCAAAATGGTAAGACACTTCAGTGAACGGACATGAGTGCTCAACCAGAGAAGCCATTGGAAACTCAGCTCTTAATTTTCCTTCAATCACCATAACTGCTACAGCTTTCAGCTGCTAGATTTCCATTAAGCTGAGATGCTAAGAACCAACCGAGAGATGCCTAAACCCTGGGCTTAGCCACCAGTCCCTATATCCTTCCTCCCCCTCAGAAGACGCTGAATTGCTTTGCAAATATATGCAGATACATGCGAATAACAAAGCCATTAACATGTGCCCTAAGCCTCAAAGGGAAAGGTTTGCTTTGATCAAAGCTCATAATGGGATATATCCGAGGGGCAGAAAAACAATATCCTGCTCAGACCAAACAAGGGATGGTTTAGATTCTGGGGCAGAAAGTCCCGACTTATTAATTGCTAGTCAGTTACATATGAGGGTGCACAGTGTTCCCTTCTGCTTCTCCATTTCCTAAAGTTGGAATTGCTGCCAAAGATCTTCCCTCTGCTTCAATTTATCATGGCCGTAAGAACTGGTGAAAGCATGTGTGTGTGCATAGGTGTGATAAAAACATGTGTATGCATGTGAGTGTGTTTCATCTGACCCTCTAAACTCTGCTTCTCAAAGTGTGGTCTGTAGGCCAACAGCATCAGCAGCATCTGGGAAAGTGTTAGGAATGCTGGACCTCTAGACCCTACTGCTAATGACTCAGAATCTGCATTTTAACAAGATGCCAAGTGGGTGACACATATGCACACTCTAACTTGCGGAACACGGATCTACACAACCTCAGCATCCATAATTATGACCCCCTAAAGCCAGGATCGTTTCTTGCTCACCTGCATGGTCCCCAAACACAGTGCATGGCGTGTAATCAGTAATCAGAATAAGACTCGGTTTTCTGTTCTACAAAATGAGATAATAACTACCTCAGGGGCTGTGCATGGAGTGAATGGGGTAGAAAATAGAAAAATGTTCAAGCACAATGTCTGGCATGTGGGGCAGGGGGAGCAAGTGCCCAACGTTTCTGAATTTCTTTCTTAGTCCCATTCCCACCAAAATAAATTGTTGAACTGGGCATCAATAGCTCTACACATGTGTTGAGCGTCTGGTATTTCATAAATGTCTGACCCAGCTAATCCTTGTGTCAGCCAGCAGAGAGGAGTTGCCAGCTGTGTTTCACTAGGATCCAGAGAGGTTGAAGGACTTGTGCAAAGCTTTAAGACAGTAGTAGCAGAGCTGAAGTCTGAACCAGGCACCTACCAACTCACCCTTTACCCTGCAGCCACCTGGTCTACAGAGCGCATGCTCTGTTGAAAATTCTTCCTTGTGTCCACCCCACCTTCAGGGTAGAATCCAAGCACTTTAACATAACTCAACTGGGTGGGCACAGACTAGCTGAGCTGGCAGGACAATTTTGCAAAAGACCCAGGGAGACTCTCCCGATCTGAGCCCAGCCTACTTTCCCACCCTCAGCTCCGTCTTCCTGCCAGATCTTTTCCCTTGCTTCAGATTACATTTATCAGTCCAACATCATCAGAACATTTAACATCTCCCTGATTTTACTCTAGTCCCTTTTTCTGGATGGTGGCTGGCATCTTTGTGTCAGATAGCGTCTATCTGTCCCTCCAGACCACCTTCACCCTTCTCCAATATCCCTGTGCCCCTTGAGGCTGATGTGAGTGGGCGATAATGGGGGTTCCCAGGTTCTCTTCTTTCCAGCTGGGTTTTGACAAGGGATCAAAACGAAAACAGACATCAAGTCAGAAGATTTATTCCCCCAACACCTTTCTACTAAGTTGGCGCAAGTGGGTGGTATGCCTCTACAAGGGCCCTTCTTTCTCAAGGAGATCATCCCTACGAGATTCTCACTGTCCAGATTCTGGTAACTCCAGCCTCCCCTCATCCATGGGGTCTGGTGTGGTATCAACTAAGTATCACACAACTTAACTGTTTTTTATAGTTTCCTTACAGACTTCCGCCTTAGGAAATAAATTCCCTTTCAATTATCCTATTTTGAATGTGCCCCCTGTTTCTTGTGGGGCACCTGATTAAAATGTTCTTCATCCAGCAAATTCTTTATGCAGCCTTCAAAACTCAGTCCAAGCTTCTATAACACCTTGGGCTTCCCCTTCTTATATTATTTCTTACACAACACAACCAGTGTTCAAGCTTGCATCCGACTTCTTCAAGTCAGGTGAAGACTATTTTTACTCTACTTTGTAGCTTCAGCATCTAGAAGAAAGTGCTGCATAAATATCTGTTGAATAGATTAATTAAGAGTGACAAAGGTAAATTTTCTTAAGAAAACCATTTCTACCTTATGAAAATGAAAATTTCTGCTGATTTTCTTATATGCAAGTCATGGTTCTCCTACAATTAGGGTGACCAGTTTTAAAAAAATCTAAATGGGACCTATTCCAGTCAAACTGGAACACACAGTCACTCTAATTACAAAACATGCATGGTGCTATGATATGCAGGGATAGAGTGAAATTTGAGAACTCTAAAACTGCTAAGTGGTGAGAGTTGAAATTCTAGGATGGCCACCAGTGATCCTTCCTCCTGGTGTTCATGCCTTAACATAATCTCTCTACCCTTAAATGTAGCTTGGACCTAGTGACTTGCTTCTAACAAACAGAATATAGCAAAGATGATAGGATGTGTCTTCAGCAATTATTTGAAAGGATAATTCAGTGTGTGACTTCCATTTTGCTGGCAGTCATTCACTCTCTCTGGCTCTCTTGTTTGCTTACTCTGATGAAGCTAGCTACCATATTTGTGAGCTGCCCAATGGAGAGGCCCATGTGCCAAAAAACTGAGGGCAACCTCTAGTCAACAGACAGAGGAGCTGCCCCTCAGTGCAAATGCTTGTTAGGAACTGAATCTTCCAAGTAACAGCTAAGTGAGCTTGAAAGGGCATCCTGCCCCAATCAAACCTTAGGATGACTATATCCCCAACTGCCACTGCAGCTTGAACCAGGTACACCAACCTCAGAATCCTGACCTACAACCTACAACAGATCATAGGGCTGATGAGGTAGGCGGAGGTCAGACACGCAGAGACTTGGAGATCAGGGTAAGAAGGTTAGATTTCTATTCAAACATTGAGAGAGGCTATTTGTGGCAGGAGGCCTAGATTCTCTTTTTCTTTCTGGATACACAGATGGACTACATTTCCAGTCTCTCTTGCAGCTATGTGTAGCCATGTATTTGCTTTGCATTGGTTAAGGACTCAACAATTAGTTGACTTCTAGCCAATGAATTATACTTCTGAGCATGACCCAGTTAAGCTTCCCTTTCCCCGCTCCTTTCCACTCACATGAAGACCCCAGGGTGCCTTTGTGCAGCTGATGCACTTCCCATCTTCCCTAGAACTCTTAACATTTACTTGCACGCCAACTCCAGGCTTTCTTTCTCTCCCAAATGCTAGCACTACACCTCCTTATCAGTGAACTGCCCAAAGAGTGTCAGAAACTCCTTTGCCTGCACGCACAGGTTGCTAGAAGTACCTGAGAAGGTATGTTACCCCATAGGCAGACCTTAACCAATGCATAGCAGGCATAGGCTTAAATTCTTCGACTCCCTTTTTCCCGAGGACGACAGCTCTGAGGTGGTAGTCTAGGCTGTCTTCCAATCTTCCTTTATGAGATCAGGCTAAAGTTACCTCTCTTGGGCTTTGTTTGATATCACACCCTTGCTTAGTTTCCTTCCCTTCCTGGTCCTGCTGCTCCCTACTTCTGAATAAGTTTTTCCTGGGACGGCATCCTAATAGATCACTTTTAAATAAATTATGATCTCAGGATCTGCTTCCAGGTAATCAGACCTAGAATCACTTTTAAACCAGGTGTTAATGGCTGAATAGCTTCCTAGACAGGGGTGACCCTGTGGATCTATTCACGAATTCAGGTCATAACCACGTGTAGGAGCTGTTTTGAATTTTTGAATCCCTTTGCTATAGCAGCCAGCCCACCCTAACTAAAACAATCTAAAAATGCATTAAGCAGAAAAGTGACTTGATAGCTTATATAAAGTAAATAGATGGCCTTCATATGGAAAATAAATTAAAGGAGGTTAAGAACGAAAATGAGGAGATCCAAGAAAAAGTTCTTATAAAAGTAAAGGAGACAATCGACTGTGGTAACTCGGATTTAGGTGGAGGCAATTGAATGTGAGCATTCCAGAACACGCTTGGGGTGGAAAGGAGAGAACTTGCTATTAGATTGGCTATGGGGATGTTAGAGTGCTCCCCTCTCAGAGCCTGCTGGTCCACCCCACACCTCTCTCACTCTTTTTCAGATGTAGGAGTTTAGCATCTGTAGCACAATGGCAAAGAAAACAGATTTGGGGGTCAAAGTGCCTCAGTGACCTGGGGAAGATTCCTTCACCTCTCTGTGCCACATCTTCCTCTTCTTTATATATGGACAATAAAAGTACCCATCTCAATCATTTGCTGTGAAGACTGAATGAGACAATGAAGGTAAAGTACTTATAACAGTGTCTGGTATGTAGAAAGAATCCAATGATGCTTAGATATCACCATTATTAATTATTGTTAGGGAGCAAAGAGGAACAGTCCTAGCAAAACTAGCAAAAATAAAAACAAAACCTAAAATTCTACCTATTGCTTTGCCAGTGCTTTGCACACACACAGAATAAAGGGTGGGCAGCAGGGAGGAATGATTGCATATTCATAAGCACCTCCAACCAAATTAATTGATAGGGTACGATAGTAATAAAGGGAATTAATTTCCATTTTAATAATTTCACATGCTACATGTTAAGTATAGGTCCATATTACCAATCGTCACCCAGTTTCCCCTTTGCATCTGTTCCATGTTGATTATGATGTCAGGAAAGCAAAAGTTAAATCCCTTTTTAAAGAAGGAAAAAAAAACTAATTTAATAACATTGCAATCCTGTTGAAAGCATGATTAAATCTTAATAAGGGTGGAAGGATGTTATGTTTCATGTCTATCCCTCTTGAAGCCCTGGCAACTTGTTCAGGGATACAGACCATGTTGTCAAAGGACTTCACAGCCCAACCCTGGTCTCATCTGCCGGCATCCAGGCTGCAGCAGCAATCTCTAATGGTGCTGACACTTCTATTTTCACTTTTCTCATCCCGGTGCTTTTTCTCATTAAAGCAGCTTGATTCTGTAATTTCTACCACTACAGATGAAGATAAAATGACTACCAACTTTTATTTTGACCTTATAAAACTATATAATTGCTTCAGAACCTTCAGGCTAAATGAGTTTCCTTTGGATTGAGAACCTTGGTCAAAGGAACCATAGTGTTAAAAATACACCACATGTTCAAATAGAATTCACTCATAAACCAAAATTCTAGGTGAATGTACTGAAAGTCAAGTCTCACGTCAATCTCACAAAAGTTTGGTTTCTGACTTGTTCATTAAAAAAACAAAACAAAAAAAGATAACAGCTCAAAGAACAAACACAAAGCATCTGCCTCAATTCTCTCTTCTCTCCTTGAATCGCTCAGCTCTCAGAGAATCCTCATTATCTGAATAATTGAATCTGAGCTCCTAAAGGTTGCAGCAGGGACTCAGGGACTGGCCTTTGCCTAATTCCCTATCCTCATCACTTCCTGCTGCATCACACCAAGGCATCAGCCCCAGGACACACTATAATTCTCCAAACCGTCACACTGGCCACTCGCTCTGCATCTCTGCAAAAGCATTGTTGCCTATCTGGAATATGCTCTCCCACTAATCCTTCTGCCAAGCCCCCCAGTCCTCCTTTAAGAGTTAGCTCCAGTGTCTCCTCCTCTGTGAAGTCTTCAGTGTCTTCCCTGATGATCCTGGGCAGACTCAGGGCCCCAGTCCTCCCATGTTCTCACATAATCTTAAGCAAGTCTAAGCAAGTCTGCATATTACAGTTGTCAAAACATGGCACGATGTTACAATGACTGGCTTACTTGACTTTCATCTCTTTTAGGCTGAGGCTATTGCAGATGGAGCCACATCTTTTTATCTCTGTTTCTGTACAAAGCATCTAGAAGAACACTTGGAATACAGCAGGCTCTCGGCATATGTTTGGGGGAGGCCTTGCAACAGTCAGACTTCTATAGTGCTCATTATGTACCAGGCACAACTCTGAGCACTAACAACTACATGCTTTCATTTTTTCCAACCCCAGCACCCAAGATACTCTTACCATCACCCCATTTGCAGAACATGAGACATTGTGGGGGTTGGAATAAACTGCCTGGGCTCACACAGCTAAAAGTGTCAGAGAGTGTAGTGCATATTCCATGCCAGAGGGTCTGGCTGCAGAGTGCAAGTCCTTAAACACTACCCACACCAGCCCCCAAAACGGCATCCTTGACAATGCCCTGGGTTTGGCAACTCAGGTTTCTCTAGTTTGCTAGAATTGGCACTGGCTTTCTGTGTGCTCTGGACTGTGAAAGATTAGGAGGCTGCAGCAGGACTGGCTGGGAAAATGACGCTCTGATCAATTAGCCACTCCAGAGAGAGACGGAGTTACAGAATGGCACTGATCTCTGACTGCTGGGATGGAAGGGCCACACACATCTGCAGAGGAAGGGCTTATCTCCTGCACCAATCTCCCTGCAGAGGCGGTTTAAATGCCTGCATGATTTGGTCTTTGGATGATTGATAAAGAGTAGCAGCCACAAATATTCATTCTCATCTGTCAAGGCTCTTTCTTATTATAGGTCACAGGCCAGGTCAGCTCTATCCCAAGTTTAGTTTTACCTGTTAACCTGGAATTCCATCACAGGTGACTGTCAGGTTGAAGAGCAAAGGAAACAGAATAAAAGCACTGGGTCATGTGTAAAGAGAATCTGGTTTAGTTCGTGTATTTCTGACCAAATCATGACTGGACTACTGATCTTTGGACGTAAGGTCCTGCCTGGACCTTCTGATGTAGGTATGATTTAAGCACAGTCTTTTAATGGTATCACATTTGATAAATAGAAGTTTCAAATTCTTTCTTTTAATTTTACTTGTCTTTTTGAACCTCCAACTCTTGTGATAGTCAACAGACATTTATTAGATACCAACTGTGTATCAGATGCTGTTAGGCACTAGGAACATAGAGATAAGTAAAAGCAACAATAGCAAAATCCTCATAGCTGCCATGTATTGGGCTTCTACTATATGTCAGCCCTTCAAGGTCAATACACCCCAAACTACAAATACTTAGTGATAATCCTGTACTGACAACATACACATGGTACACTGAAAACACATAGAAAAAGGAGGGAGGCAGGGGCAAGATGAAATCCCCTTAGGAAGAAATAGATATTGCCAGGCACAGAAGCTGGGAAAGGATATTCTAGGGGGAACAGCATGTGCAAAGACTATTTGCATGTAGGCATAAAATAACATAGTCAACCACTCAATATATCTGAAGCTCAGAGTTCAAGAAGGGGGTATTGAGAGACTTGGCAAGGTGTAAAGTCATTCTAAGGAGCTTAGATTTATCTTAGAGGCAAGAGAGGAATTATTATCATCAGATTTGCATTTCAAAATGTACACTTCGCCTACCACGGTGTGGGGTGATGGATTGGAGCCAGGAGAAACTGGAGGCAGAGAGTCCAAGGGTAAAGGTGTTGCATGCTGACAGCTGAAATGTGTGAAGAACATTAGTAGCAAAGTTTATCCATCAAATTTAGTACAAAGAAGAGTATAATGGAAGTACATGCAGATCAAGTGTCCTGACAATATACGCTTTTTCTTTTTTGAGTTGGAGTCTCACTCTGTTGCCCGGGCTGGAGTGCAGTGGCAAGCTCACAGCCATTGCAGCCTCGACCTTCAGGGCTCCGATAATCCTTCCTCCTCAGCCTTCCAAGTAGCTGGAACCACAGGCGTGTGCCACCACAACCAGCTAATTTTTTCATCTCTTGTAGAGACAAGGCCTCACCAAGTTACCCAGGCTTGTCTCGAACCCCTGGACTCAGGCAATCCTCTTGCCTCGGCCACAAAGTGCTGGGATTATAGGCATGAGCCACCGTGCCTGGCAACAATATATGCTAGAAGGAATGACTCACCATGACATTAAGGTATAGCTGCTGTGTTGCTGTTCCCAAACTGTAACACATTGGAGGTAAGAAGACAAACAAAATATCAAAGTTATCTGTTTCTTCTGGAAAGATCTTATTAGCTACATTTTCCCCATCAATGTATCAATGTCTTCATTAACATGAAAAGAATATCTTGGAGCCAGTGTAAAAAGGGGTTCAGTGATATAACTTAGTATTATAAAGTGACTCCCTTAAGGCGCTATGAAAACAATTTGGATCATATATTTTTTAAGTTTCAGGAGAATTTAAGAGTTTTGAGTTTTTTGTTGTTGGCAGGAAATTCAGAGACTGTACAGCAAAGTCCTTTAGTGCGTTGATCAAATCCTTTACCTCGTCTATTCCAAATGCTTGTAGTAGCCTTCCAATCTGAGCCATCTAAAAAAAATCTTCCTTGTCTATGGCCTGTGAGGTCCTCAAAGTCACTCCCACTTTAAAGTTTCCCACAAATCCCACAGAATTGATCATTCCCTCTCTGGAACTCAGAGGTAGTACTTAATGTCTGGACTTTCCCTTTCTTATCTGTACAATGAGATCACTATGATACCATGGACTTAAAACTTGTCAGGGCCAATTAGCAAGGACGATCACAACCTATCTATTTCATGGAGTTGTTAGATGTCTCTGTTACCTGTTTGATCTCAGATCCCTCCTCTGTACTTTGACAAGTTTGCAAGGAACAGCACTTCCCAAGCTTCCCTTTTCTCACGTTTCTGAGTATGTATGACAAATTTGAAGCACTGTGGTAAGTTGGAGGCTAGGAAGAGGGGAGAGGGTGGGGAAATTCTACCCCAACTCTCCTGGTTTGGGATTGCGTGTCCAAAAAGGGCAGTATCTTCTCCAGGGCTGCTCCATTCTGATTTCTGAAGGTGACCACAGTCTCTGGGATTAAGTGGCGCCACCTTCTCTCTCTGTTCCTCTAACCTAGGAGTTGCAGTGGCTTCCTCCTATCGCTGCTTTCTGGCTTGTGTCAACATCCCCCTTGGCTTCGTATTGCTTTCGCCGAACATGCAACTAACCCCTATATCAAATTCCCCCGTTGAAATATTGCAACATTGTTCACAAGAGCAAAAACATGGTGCTGCCCATCGAAAGAGGACTGGATTTAAAAACTGGGGTACATACACACGGTGGAATATTATGCAACCATAAAGAAGGACAAAATTATGAACTTCACAGCAATTTGGGTAGACTTAGAGTCGATAATACTGAGTGAGCTATCACAGAAACAAAGGACTGAGCACCACATGTTCTCACTCATAAGTGGACTATAAGAAAGGGTTTGGCAGTAGTGGGAAATTGCAAGGGGGGGATGGGATTGGCAGTAGTAGGAGACTGCCAGGGGGAGCACACCTCATCAACAACAGTACTTGCATAATGAGCATTTGTATATCTTACCCTGAATTGTACCCCACATCTTTAAAATAAAAAAAGAAAGAAATACCTAGAAAGAGTTCTGTTTGCTGCCTAGATCCTAACTTATACGTTAGGCAAAGAGGAAAGGAGAAAGTAATATTATTGATCATGTACTCTGTGTATTCAGGCTTTTGCTCTGGGTGTTAAATTCATAATTTCAATATATCATATTATGTTAAATTCATATCAAGTTTATGTTAAATTCATAATTTCAGTATTACAAACTTTGTCAGAGATGCCAGACTTCAGGTCCTAGCTCTGACAGGTACTAACTCAGTCTCACCCTCAGTTTCCACGTTTGTAAACTGAGGACAGGAGCGATATCGACATGAAGATTTGGGATGATTAGGAATAATATGTATAAAGCCCTTAGCACAGAACCCAACGCATGATACTCAGTGTTAGTTATTATTCTTAATAACAAATAATAATAATCTAAACAAACCAACGAGGATGATATTATTATTCCTCATGACTTGTGAGGAAACCAAGGCTCATAGAAGTGAGGCCATGCACCAAGGCCATATAGCTAATAGAGAAAGAGAAAGAAAGAGATGCCAGGAATAGAACTCTGACTACAAAGTCTTTGCTTGTACTGGTATAGGGTATGCGATCACAGGTGAACATGCACAATGGGAAACTACAAAGGATATTATGTATATAAAGCTTGAGCTATCTGCCCTTGCAGTTCTTTACATTTTTGTTGGGAGCAGAGACTGGGAGGATCCAGAATCCTGTCAGACTTTATCCCGCAGGGTGTCCTACGGCATTGCAAGGGCAGCAGGTTGGTCAGGCCCCGCAGCAAGAAGAACTTGGCACTGGAGTGCTCCCACCCCCACTCCGATGGCCTACTGGCAGGGGCTGTGGAGTGGGCCTCACCTTCTCATTACCGCCCTGCTGAGGGGGTAAGGGCTAATGGACTGTCGGTCCAGGGGGACGGTCTGCAGCCCCACGCAGCTCTTGCCACAGCAGCCAGGCCTGAACCTGTGACCCCAGCTCCACGCGCAGGGCCATTACACACCCTGGAGACTGCCGGCATTAAGATCCTCTCATTACTGGCCATGCAGATTGTTCCCGGCGATAATGAGGTGGCAAGAGAGGAAGCCATCCTGGGGGAACTTCTGAGAGCCAAGCCTTCCACAGTAGATGAGTTCCTAACCTGCCTTTTAAAAAAAAAAAATTCTCTCTAAATTGCCAGGAATAATTTCTTTTCAGGGAAATTCTGACCCTTCTCTTTGTCTTTCTTCTCAGGCTACGGGCTGAAAAAAATAGAATTCCACACTCTCTCACCCCTTCCTTCCCTGACATCTCTGTTTTTCTCTCCATTCTTATTTTGCTTCCCTCTCTCTCCTTCCCCCTCTCCCCTTTGTTCTTTCTCTTTATTCTCCGATTTCTTCATACAGCATCGTGATGTGAGCTTTAGAAACAGATGTGCCACAAGTCCACACTCTAGCTCAACTGCCTGGTAGTCAGGGAATTGGGCATGTTTCTCAATTTTTGGAGCTTCTGTTACTTACCTGAAAATCGAGACTCAAATTCTCAGAATTTTTAAGACTATTAAATGACCTCATTTATATAAAGCGGCTTGTAAAGTACATGGGCACAAAACTGGCACAGAATAAAATGCAGGGATGTTGCCATATTCAGCAAAGCTTTCTTGAGTTGAGTCTGATTTCTGTGTAATGGCCTGTGGTAGATACTGAGAGACAGGGCAGAGCTTCATTTTTGCCCTCAAGGAAGTTTCCCATTTTGATAATGAAGAAAAGCCAGGAAATGTTGGATTTTCTTTAACTAAATAAAGATATATGTTTTGCCCTGTGTATCAAATATACAACGGAATACAATTAACTTTTTTTTTCAAAGCCAAGCAAAGAACACTGTGGAAACTAAAATGTTCCTATAGACCAAACCATTTACTTGGGCTGGTGCCTTGTCCCTCCCATAGGACATGTGTGCAGAAATAAGAACTTATTTTTTTCAGTTGATTTTATTTTCTATTGATTTGTTTTAAAGGTAGGATTATTAACTACCTTAAGTCCTCCTGATACTAGGGAGGACATGAATAACGTACAATGACACATCATTATTTTTATTTGCATATTTAGATTGCCAGTGAGGTTGAACCCATTTCCATATCAGTTTCCAAGTTGCTTTGCTAGAATCTCATTTTAGGATTTTTTAACTGGTTACTGTCCATCAGATATCTTCACCACGTGGTAAGCTGCTAGAGAACAGTACTTGTCTTTGAATACTTTGTATTCAAAGTGTAGTGAATAAAACAGCTTAGACTGACCAGGTGTAGAGTACCAGCTCTCCTGCCCTATGCCAGGCACTGGTGCTAAAGACAGAGTGGTAGGGCTCTTAGAGGAACATTGTGTGTCCCAAGATGCCTATATTCTGTGGGCCACTCACTGGATGAAGGAGAACTGATGTGGTTTGGTCACAGATTGAAAGTCCAGCTCTGCCACTTACTGGCTGTGTGACATTGGGCCAAGTTGCTTCATCTCTCTGTGCCTCAGTTTCCTTAGCGGAAAATAAGGATGTATTAGACAAGTTCCAAGATTCCTTCTAATTCTTATCATAACATGTTATCTGCGTCACATATATATAGCCTAAAAAATAATATTCAAGTTTTAGTTATTTTGAAAATTCTGTTTTATGATTGTATGAAACATATTAAGCAATGCTGTCCAATAGAAATATGACATGAGTCATGACTGTAAGTCATATATACAGGGTGGCCCAAAAAAGTATACACATTTTAAGTATGATGTTCACTCAAAAAATGGTATTAATCAAATGAACACTAGCATCACTGTGTGACAGGCAGGCCAGCCAAAGAAAATGGTGGAAGTACAGTTGAGCAAATGTCACACTACACATTGCTACCATAATTTAACTCAACTTCCAAAAGTCCTATATAGATATACATCTCTTAAAATATGTATAATTTTTTTGGCTCCCCCTGTATAATTTTAAATTCTCCAGTCAGCAGTATTTAAGGTAAGTAAAGAGAAACAGATTAAATTAATTTAAATAATATGTTTTCTTTAACCCAATATGTCCAAAATATTATCATTTCAACATGTGACACCAGCTACATTTCAAATGCACAATAGTCACGGGTGGCTGGTCAGCGTGGCAGAGACTGGCCATGTCCGCTGCTGCTGCCCTCTGGTGGAAGTTCAGATGAGTGGCATCTCACAAAATGTGATCGGTACAATGAAGCCACCAAACCTGGGTGTTGTTTAATACTAACAGTTCTCATAGTTTGAGGTTTTACGTTCAGGGCTTTGATCCATTAGAGTTGATTTGTGTGTATGGTGATAGGTAGGAGACCTGGTTCAATCTTCTGCGTGTGGTCAGCCAGTTTTCCCAACACCATTTACTCTTCTCCCCAGTGGTTGTTGTTGGAGGCTTTGACGACGATGAATTAGTTGAGAAATTGAGGTTTTGCTTCCAGAATCTCTATCCTGTTCTATTGGTCCATATGCCTGTTCCTGTACCAATATCAGGCTGTTTTGGTCATTGTAGCCTTGTAGTAAAGTACATCCCGCTTAGTTTCTTTTGCTAAGGATTGTTTCGGCTATTCATGACCATTTATGTTTCCATATAAATTTCTGTGTTGTCATTTTCAAGTCAGAGAAGAATGATGTTGGCAATAGAATGGGTATTACATTGAATCTGTAGATTGCCTTTGGTAGGATGGACATCTTAACAATGTTGATTCTTCCTATCCATGAGCATGGAATATTTTTCCATTTGTTTGTGTCTTCTTGGATTTCCTTGAGCAGTGCTTTCATTGTTAGGAAGATGCCAAGATATTTCTTTTGTGTGTGTGTGTGTGTCTATTATGAATGGGATTGTACTTTTTATTTGGTTCTCTGCCTACGTGTTGTTGGTGTATAAGAATGTGACTGTCTTATGGAAATTGGAACTGACAACCAATTCCTGATCAAAACTCCAATTGCCCATGCCATAAAAGGTAAGATAGATAAGTGCGACCTCATCAAACAGAAAAGCTTCTGCAAAGCAAAATAAACCATCAAGAGAGCAGGGAGATAGCCCACCGAATGGGAAAAATATTTGCCAACTGTATATCTGACAAAGCCCTAGCAGCCAGGATTTACAAGGAACTCAAACATGCCAAAAGGAAAACAAACAAACAAACAGCCCCATTAAAAAGTGGGCAAAACACATGAATAGACACTTCTCAAGAAAGTATACGGGCAGCCAACAGACACATGAAAAAGTGTTCAGCTTCACTAATCATCAGAGAAATACAAATCAAAACCACATTGCAATACCACCTAACCCCAGCAAGAATGGCCATCATTAACATAACAACCAACCAACAGATGATGGCATGGTTGAGGATAAAAAGGAATGCTTCTGCACTGCTGGTAGGAATGCAAACTATTGCAACCTCTTTGGAAAACAGCATTGCAATTTCTAAAAGAACTAGACATTGACTTTCCATATATCCAGAGGAACGCAAATCATTCTACACGCATGTTCATTGCCGCATTAGTCTCAATAGCAAAATATGGAACCAACCATGCTGCCCATCAAAATTAGACTGGATTAAAAAAAAATGTGGCACATATACACAATGGAATATTATGCAGCCACAAAGAAGGACAAACATATGGACTTAGCAGCAACTTGGATGGATTTAGAGTCTGTAATACTCAGTGAACTATCACAGAAACAAAGAACAGAGTATCACATGTTTTCACTCATAAGTGGACCCTGAACATTTGCCATAATACTATAAGAAAGGGATTGGCAGTAGTGGGATACTGCCTGGGTGGGGGCGGGGGGTGGGGACAGACATCAATAAGGATATCTGATCTCAAACCAGGCAAATTGAGGACCAAAGGGAGGCTCAAACTTACCCGTACGATGACCACTTGTATACCCAATCTTGAATTATATCCTAAATCTTTAAAATAAAATAAAAAAATACTAACAGTTAACCATGATCATATAATCCCTTTACTCCACATCTCAAATACACATAGCAATTTTGATTGTTTCTTCATTCATTTCTTTGTGGCTACAGAGTCACCTCTGATTCTCTAAGTAAGGTGATCACATTGACTCAAGCCACGGTAGAATGAATGAAAGACCTCCATGCGATTTCATACATGTGAGAAATATGGGCTCTTCTACTGACACTCTCTCAGGTCAGGAATTTAACTTTCTGTCTGAGTTGAAAATCCAGTCAATGACTGTTCATGTGGAATCCAGAAAAAAAGGAAACATAAATAACCTGAACTACTTTCAGGCTTCTTTCCAATGATAATTATGCTCAGAGTCATTCAGCAAGCACACTGAAAGGCGCTGCGTCATCAGAGAAAGAATTATGTCTAGTGTATTCTGATTCTTTGCAAATTAGTACCAAGTATATGACATATGTTGTGAACTGCTAGCAAGTATAATATTTGATTTGCTGGAACAATTCATTTTGGAATAGAAGAGAGAGCATGGATTTTGGAGTCAGACTCAGATTTGACTCTTATCTGTGTCATTTGCTATGTGACCTTGAGTTTGAAATTTAATCTTTTTAGAGTTCAGTTTTTTTAAATAAATCTGAATAAAGGATATGATGACTCACTTTTTTCAGGATACTTTATAATCAAGTGATCATCATTTATTAAGCACATATTATATGATAGGTGTTGCATGTCAGGTGTGCTCTCTCTATTTATATATTTATACACACACACAATCACATATAGCAGTAAACAAAATAGAATCCACCTTTTCTTTCATGGGCTTTTAGCCTGATGGGAAAATATGTTTTATAAACAATTATTTTATTTTTACTTCAAGAGGTACATGTGCAGGTTTCTTACATAGATGTATTGTGTGATGGTGAGGTTTGGGCTTCCACTGAGCCTGTCACTCAGGTGGTGGGCGTGGTACCCAATGGGTGGTTTTAAACCCTTACCTCTCTCCCTCCCTTACCCCTTTAGGATAGAGAACAATTATTTTGAAAACTACTGTTAGTGTTTAGGAGGGTATATGCAGGGTACTTTGGAAGTATGAATTTGGGAACCTTATGAGGTAGGTCTCAGGCAGGGCCCTTTGAAGAAGTGATTATTAAATGGAGATTACAACAATGAGTAGATACCATCTAGATGATAAATTGTATGGGGAGGAATGGGGGGTAGATAGGACAGTGTTCTTGGCAGACAGAGCAGCATGTGGCAGCTTGTGCAAAGGTCCTGAGCGAAGAGAGAACATA
This sequence comes from Carlito syrichta, assembly GCF_000164805.1. Lineage (NCBI taxonomy): Eukaryota > Metazoa > Chordata > Mammalia > Primates > Tarsiidae > Carlito > Carlito syrichta. Next base: position 159,440 of record NW_007250871.1, read on the forward strand.
GATTATCTGAAAGCAGTTTGGTCCAGAAAAGAGAGAACAAGGAGGAAAGATCCAGCAGATTCCGTGAGCTTACAGGGGTTTTGTCCTACATTTGAAGAGCATGGATATATTGACAGGTATTAAACAGGAGAGTGGAATTGTATTTCTTTTTAAGTTCTTTCTGGCTCCATAGTAAAACTTGGATTTAGTTATGATGGGGAGAGCCACGTGGAAGCTATGGCAGAAGAAAGGTGAACTATAATGGGGACTGGACTAGACATGTCGTAGTATGATGGAGAGGAGAGAATTGACTTAAGTGAGATTTAGGGGGAATGAGAGAGAACCAGATTGCTTTATCTGTATAAGTTGCTCAGTGGCATATGGCTGGTGGGTTTTGTCTGGTGCTTTGCTCTTTCTAAGTAGCCGCAGTTCATTCAGCAAATGTTTATTGATGCTCTTTTACCTGTTATGTACTGTTCTAGGTGCTGGAGCTGCCATGTTAAACAAAACCAGACCAAAATTCCAGCTCTTCTGGAGCTCATCTTCTCTTGGAAATATGGTGAGGATCGCATATGCAAGTAGCTGCCACATGGTAGGTATCAATAAATACCCATTCACTTCCTTCTTCTCTTTCCCAATTGTGACAGAGAAATCCAGTTTCTACTATTGCATTTAAGCAACTTTCTGTGAAATCACTCTGCAAGCTAAACCAACACTGTAACACCAGATATAAGTCTGAGACTCCCATGACAGCAACCATACCCTCTGTTGATCTCTCTGTTTAGATAGCACTTCTTGTCTTCTCACCTAAGCCAGGGTCCCACATTATTGCCTGCTGGTTATTTTCACTTGTACATAGCACTGAAGGGAAGAAAAATGCAAAGAGTTAACAAGGGGCCAGACTCAGTGACTCAACCTGTAATCCAAGAACTTTGTGAAGTCGAGGAGAGTGGATTGCCTGAGCCCACTGTTCAGCCCAGGCAACATGGCGAGAACTTGTCTCTACAGTAAATCAAAACAATGAAGTGGGTGTGGTAATGTGCACCTGTAGTTCTGGCTCCTTGGAAGGCTGAGGCAGAAGGATTGCCCCAGCCTAGCAGGTTGATGCTGGGGTGGCTGTGAATGTGCCACCACACCCCAGCCTGAGCAATGGAGTGAGACTCCAACTCAAAACAAAAAAAAAAGTTAGCAAGAAAGAATACTGCTGTAGCTATAAGCCAGGCTTTCTTTTTGTTGAACACTTACTGCACCAGCGTGTGTATAGCATGTGCTGATTTCTCTATACCATGATTCTAGGGGTATGGTGTTATTATCCATTTTTCACAGGTAAGATGCTGGTAGGAAGAAAACTTTTTTTTTTTTTTAGTTAGAGTCTCACTCTATTGCCCTGACTGGAGTGCAGTCCATGCTCCCAGTCATTGCAGCCTCGCCCTGAGGCAATCCTTCTGCCTCAGCCTTCCAAGTAGCTGGAACTACAGGCATGTGCTACCACGCCCAGCTAATTTTTAATTTATTGTAGAGATGAGGTCTTGCCAAGTTGCCCAAGCGGGCCTTGAACCCTGGGGCTCAGGCAATCCACTTGCCTCAGTCTCCCAAAGTGCTGGATTACAGGCTGAGCCAGGGAGCAAACTCTTAAAGAATTTTCTGGGATGAGAAGCTGCTTCTGTCCAACTTGAAGTGGCAAATCTGGGTTTCCATCCTGGCTTGGTTATGTATTCACTATAGCCTCTTAATCCTGAATCTTCTTTCACCTCCTGTATAAAGCTGGGGTTAAGATATCAAATTCACGAGTCTGTTTTGCAAATCAAAAAACGTGGTGTATATAAGGTGCTTGGTGCACAGAATAATTAGCAACCAATTTTAGTTGACTCTCTCCTTCCATTTTCCTGCCAAGGGAGATAACAGAGTAGTTCCTGTATATTCAATAAGAAGAAGAATAAATTCTCATGACTTAAAGATTCCACCATTGCAAAGAGTTGTCTGCACTACTCCATCTTTGTAATTTCATAATCTTGTGTCATTAATTCTTGATCCAGGTTTCTTATCTGAGCTTCACAAGGTCTCTTGAATTTCCTGTTTCTGCCGACAGATATGCATGGGGATACTCTTTTTAAAAACATGGACCACCACATTAAAGAGAAGTATTTACACACTGTGCGTTGAGAAACCCGCAACTCCTGACTGCAGTAAACGAAGGGCTGCCTGCAATGCTGCTGGTTACGGCTAGACATAAAACCCATTATCAGCTCATTGGCTGCTTGGACATAAAACTGCTTGGTCCCACAAAGATATTTCCCCACCATGGGGATACGTTTAATAAGAACTACGAATGATAGTAAAAAAGCACATTTATTTCCTATAACCTACAGAAAGTCTTTATTGCATATAGGACAAATAACAAGCCACTGTGAATTACTGGTCTGTAATTCCACGTAGGAGGTTTGGGGCATGGAACACAGTGGGGAGAAACTGCTGTTTTAAAAACCAGACCCTGGAGTTGGAGAAACAAGGAGGAAGATGAGTTTCTGTGTAAAAGAGATGACAACCCGCTGTCAAGCAATGGTCCAGCACAGCCACATTTGTGATGGCATGGGCAGCCTCTCTACTCAGCAGCAGGTGGCCTAAGGCAAAATCACTAAGCAATGCAAACATTATCTTGTCTAATATTCAATGATTTTCAAGGCTACATCATAACCCATCTTTTTACTGTATTCTTCATACCTCATGGAAGATAAACAAAGCAAGGACTATCGCCCTTTTTTCTAAATGGGAGGACAACGTGATTGAGGGATGGACAGGATTGCAGAATATGCTGTTCCATCATGTAGAACACAGCCCTTTAAAGGGCCCCAGGCTCTGCAAATCTGGCTCCTATGACCTATCTGACCTCATCCCACTAGTCCCCAGCACACCACATCCTGGCAGCTTCTGATGTGCTCCAGGTATGCTCCAGCTGAGAGCCTTTGTACTTGACCTTCCCTCTGCCTGAAATCCTGCCTCCCTCAGCTCCATTCAGATCTTTGCTCAAATATCACCTTTCCAATGGTCCCTCTTGCTACTGTCTTTCTACTGGCAACCCTATCCCCAGCACACCCTTTCTTCTTTACTTTGATTTTATCCACAGCACTTTTAATAGTCTGCCTATTGTCTTTATTTACTTGTCTATTGTCTACCTTTCCCATCAGAATGTAAGCTCCATGGAGGCAGAGAATTTCGTTTGCTTTGTTTACCACTACAAGTTGTCCAGTGATGGGCAGATACTAGATGCTCAGCAAATACATGTTGAGTAGATTAATGTACACATACATAAATTAATGCTATGTGGCAGGGGTCCCCAACCAGAGGCCATGAACTGATACCTGTGGGTGGCCTGGTTGATACCAGATCATGTATGTTTGTTGCAGCTCTATGCACAACAGCAAAAACATGGAACCAACCATGCTGGCCATCAAAGCTGGAATGGATTTTAAAAGTGTGGTACATATACACAATGGAATATTATGCAGCCGTAAAGACAAACATATGGACTTCTCAGCAACTTGGATTTAGAGTCGATCATACTCAGTATGCAACAGAGCACCATATGTTCTCACTCATAAGTGGACCTTGAGCAATTATAATACTACAAGAAAGGGATTGGCAATAGTGTGAAACTGCCAGGGGAGGGGGTATGGGATTGGCATTTGAGGAAACTGCTAGGGGGATAGGGACACACCTCATCAACAAGGGTATTTGCATAATCAACATCTGTATACCTAACCCTGAATTGTACCCCACATCTTTAAAATAAATAAATAAGCAGGGCTGCATAACATGTGAGTGGCAGGCAAGCAAGCAAAGCTTCATCTGTATTTACGGCCATTCGCCATCGCTCACATTACCACTTGGGCTCTACATTCTGTCAGATAAGTGGAGAAATTAGATTATCATAGGAGCACAAACCCGACTGTGAACTGCACATGCAAGGAATCTAGACTGCATGCTCCTTATGAGAATCTAATGTCTGATGATCTGCGGTGGAGCTGAGGAGGTGATGCTAGCGTTGGAGAGTGGCTGCAAATCCAGACTAACATTAGCACTGAGGTTTGCACAGAGACCATCATAAATCAATTGCTCGTAGACTCATATCAAAACCCTATCAGTGAAAGGCAAGTGAGTTGATGTACTTCAATTGTACAGCTGCATGTGGTGGCAGGCTTTAAGTCAGAATCCTACACTTATTTTAGTTCATGCATGGCCTATCTGTTATTTTCTTTATCACTTCCATCTGCACCTCTTTTTTTAAAATGGTGAGTTGTATAATTATTTTATTACATATTACAATGCAATAATAATAGAAATAAAGTGCACAATCAATGTTATGTGCTTGAACCATCCCGAAACCAATCCCCCTCCCCCATCTTGGTCTCTGGAAAAATTATCTTTCATGAAACCAGTCACCGGTGCCAAAAGGTTGGGCACTGCTGCTATATGGAGAGAGGGTGAGTGGCCGCAGGTCTTTTAAGAGAGGCCCCACTGCACTAGATTTCTGTCCAGTGCTGTTCTCAAGAATAGCAATAGTGGTGGGTGCTTATTGAGTGTTTACCAGTGCCATGCGTTGTTAGGTACTTGTCTCAGTGTGTATAATGTCTTAATAACACCATGAGGCAGGTAGATGTCCCAAGTCACATAGCTAGATAAAGATGGGGTGAGTTGGTGACTTGCATGCACAGGGCCCATGTTCACTCTTAATGTTGGGCTTTGTTGGTGAATTCATCACAACCCAACTTTCTCATTTTCTGGCTCTCAGGCTCTGCCTTCTCATCAATGCCTCAGTGCAAGACATCTTCTGTCTGATCCTCCAGATCCACACTCTGTTCTTCTCCACTCAGCTCCAGGAGTCTAGTCCATGTGGACTACATCCATGGTCTCTCTTGTCCTCTCTTATCTTCCAGTTGAGGTATGCCAAAAGGGGCTCAACAAGAGACCAAAGGGAAGAAGTTAGGGTGTTTACTCCTCTGGCTCTGCCCCTGGTCACGTTGGGCTGGCTACCCTCCTCAACCACAAGGTCCCACTCTGGTCAAGGTAGCTTCTTCACATGATCTTCCAGATCTGCTTCCGGTATCTGCTCCCTCATCCACATCTTCCAGGTCCAGGGGTGGCAGTGACCTAGCACTCTGCTCCATCTCAAGTGGTTTCCCTACACTCTGCTCAAAACTTCTTAAACAATCCCGTCATTAAACCCTCCTTGAGTTACCCTAATCCAAGCACGTCATCTGTTTCCCTCTAGGACCCTTTATAAACACTGACACGCTTTGTAAACTCTGAGCTCTGTTTTTTGTTTTGTTTTGTTTTCCATCTGGCCTCACCCAACTTGACTCTCCCTTCTAAGAAAGTCTGCATGTTACATGTGTAGAGTGTTTATCATAGATACATTGTAAGTGCTCACAAATGTTTACGATTTTAGATTGTGACTCCCTTAATAATCTAATTCCTGTCTTCTTTTCACCTTCGTTCACTTCTACTCTCCTTGGTCACCCCCACTCTACTCGGTCGACTAGAGTCTCCAAAAAATGCATGCCTATCCAGAACCTCAGAACATAACCTTAATTTGGAAATGGGGTCCTTGGAAATATAATTAGTCAAGTTAAAATAAGGTCATACTGGATCAGGGTGGGTTCTAACCTAATGACTCATGCCTTTACAAAAAGAGAAAACAGAGACACACAGGGAAGGACAGAGACATGTAAAGACAGAAGTAGAGATTGAAGTGATGCGGTCGCAAGCCAAGGAATGCTGAAGTTTGCTGGCAGCCCTGGAAGATAGGAAGAGGCAGGGAAGAATTCTTCCCTAGAACCTCCAGAGAGAGCACGGCCCTGCTGACACCTTGATTTTGAACTTCTAGCCTCTAGAATGGTGATATAACGTATTTCTGTTGCCTATGCCCTTCACCCCTGGTTTGCAGTACTTTGTTATAGCAGCTTTAGGAAACTAATACACCTGCCAGTTCCTCCTTTGAGTTCCCACACACTGTTTCTTAACTCTAAGTCTTTGCACTTGCTACTTTTCCCCTCTGCCTATTAGTATTGTCTCCCTTGTTCTCCACTTGACAGCCTCCTGCTCTTTATTCTTCCTGTACTGCCGCGCTACCTATGAGACTTTCCCTGATCATCCAAGGCCAGCCTAGGGAAACTCCTCCTCTGAGTTGTACAACACTCTGTGTTTTTGCCATCACAGTGCCTATCACAACACACAGGGTGCCTAGCATGTATTAATGCTGACTAACACTCATTAAGCACTTACTACACACTCAGCACTGTTCTAAGTGCTTTATTTATATTATCTCATGTGCACCGACTTACTACCCTACAAGGTAGGTACTATTAATTTTCCCATTTTACAGTTGGCCACAGTGGAAAAGCGCAGGCTGAGACAGCCCATGGCCCATCTGCATTATTCTTGGCATTCTTCCAGGTGTACTTTGCAATTCTACCAGCAAACCCCACTGCATGATTTCAGTTTCCAAGTGCAAATCCATCTTTGCCTTAAACTCATTTATGCCGCCCGCTCCCACTATATCTCCCACGCTTGACTGTTGCGTGGCGCAATAACTCTCTGCCAGCCTCAGAACCATTTTCCCAGTCATGAAGGTGCAGTTGATTCCAAGTGTTAATATTTGCTCACCACCGAGACCAGCTGGTTCTTCATCACTCATAGGAATGCCACAGCTGGAGCTCAGAAGTGCAGGACTCTTCAAGGCTGTGCATGAGCCAATGATGGGAGATGCAGGCTTCCTGGATAAGAGAAATCTCATCAAGGGAAGATGTGCATCCTCTCCCCTAGCTTGGGCTTTTGGGCATACAGATGCATACATGGAAATTGGATATCTGTCCATGCCACTGAATCCTGGAGTTCCTGAATCCCCGTTCATTCATTCAACTGGCTTGCTTCAAATAAGTACTATGTGCCAGGCATTCTGCCAGATGCTAGGAAGACAAAATAAAACAAAAGGAAGACTCCATCTTATCCAACTTCTTATCTTCAGTTAGGACCATACCCATTTCCATGATCATCTGCTCTATCTCAGTTCCTTTGAGACAACTGAACTGACTCACAAAGTGAGGAGTGTTCCAGGGTCACTTGCAGTGAAGGTCTCAGACCTACCTGCTTGTTCCAAACAGAGCCCTGCCCTTTCCAGTCTCCCTCACTCTGCCCTGCCTCTTAGCACAGGTTACTATTTTCAGATCTTCTCTCACTTCCCTAAGCTGTTCACTGCCATCATACCTTCACTAGAAGCAGCATAATAGAGTGGCCATGACCATGGACTCTGAGCCACGTGGCCTGGGCTGAATTAACTCTGCTATATTTCAGCAGTGTCATCATAGGGAAGTCACTGAATGTAGACAGCTTTTCCACTTAGGTTTTCTTCTCCTTGCTGTATAGCCTTGGAAAACTCGCGTTACCTTTCTGAGTCTGTTTTCTCCCCAGAGTAAAGAGCAACTGGTTAAAGCCACCTTACGGGATATGTGGACGAGAAGGCAAAGCGAAGACGCAGGGAGGGATCTTTTTTTCCAAAGTCCCAGTCATCACTGCCCTTTCCCTACCCTCTGTGGGGCTTGTGGGGGTCTCCTTCTAGCACCCACAAAATCCTGGACGGCCAACAGAGAAGCACATCTCAGATTTTTAAGTGAGTACACGCAAGCCCTGGGGTAAACTGCCAATTCTCTGCTGCCTGGGCCAGGAGCCGTCGTAGGATGTTAGACAAAAGGCGACATTAGTCTGAGCTGCTTCTTCCCTGACTGCCTTTGCTCGCACACCCCTTCCTGCCATGACATCACATTTCGATGTGGAACATCTGATTCCTCAGCAGGAAGATGCCACTTTCTATCTGTGGGAGGCCACCATTTGGGGAAGCCGGCCGAGTCAGAGGCCATCTGCCTCCTGCTGCTTCCTCCAGTGCTGCTAGCAAGAAAGACATGGAAGAAGAAAGGACCCTTGGTTCTCAGCGACTCCATCCCTTCTTTGGCAGGGGATAGGACTGGTAGTGGCCAGGAAAGAGGATGTTCAGGCCTGAAATGGGCTCCAGAATATCCTGACTGGCCCCATCCCTTCACACGTAGGCTTGACATCCCAGGGTAGGGGAAGGTATGTGCAGTAACAAGACTACAGACTTCAGAGTGAAATAGACCCGTATGTGAATGCTAACTTTGTGACCCTGAACAAGTTGCTTACCCGCTCTGTATTCGTGTCCTAAGGTTGCCGTAGCAAATTGCCACAAGCTGGGTGGCTTCAACAACAGCATTTATTGCCTCACAGTTCAGGAGGCTAGAAGTACAAGAGCAAGGTGTTGGCAGGGTTGGTTCCTTCTGAGGGTCAAGGGTGAATCGGCTCCAGGCTTCTCCTCTAGCTTTGGGCGGTTTGCTGCAATCTTTGGCATGCCTTGGCTTGTAGAAGGTTGACCTTGATCTCTGCCTTCATCATCACATGCATTCTCCCTGCATATGTGTCTGGGCAAATTTCCCCTGTTTATAAGGATACTAGTCATAGTGGATTAGAACCCACCTTAACAGCCTCATATGAAACTAACTCGGTCTGCAATGACTCTATTCCCAAATAAAGTCACATTCTAAGATACTGGAGATTAGGACTTCAACATACGAATTTGGGGGTGGGAGAGTAGTACAATTCAATCCATAACATTCTCTAAGGCTGTTTCCTTCTCAATGGAGTGACAGTAATAACATCTAATGATGCTTTAGTATCCCCATAGGGTTTAGTGAGCTTCACAGGGTTGTGTGACGGTTACATGAGGTAGGGAAGGTATCAGTAAACGTGACAAATGGCAAAGAGCAGGTATCAGTAAACGTGATCTCCTTTCCCAAAGACAGAGAGAACTCTTTTCCATGTAGTTAACTTGTCCACAAATTAACTGAACATAGTATCTATTCTAACATGCTCCTAGTAAGAATTTGCAGGTCATTTAATCTAAATTCCATCACAAATAGTAAGGAAACTGAGGCCCCCAAAAAAGAGGGAAAACCATCTTGCTGATTTAATGACTAGCCTTGAGCTACAGCTAATTTTTCCCCTTGGAATAGAAAGCCATCTCATCCAGGGAAACATTCTCTGTATTAAAATATCCTATATATAGCTCCTCACTGTCATACGATAACACTCACGATTTATTCTCATGTAGCATGAGTGGTCCTTCCAAATCTCTCCCACAGCCTTCATCTTGCACAGAATTAACTGCACTCAACAACAACCCAGGGCAGGGATAACTTGCCCCATTGCCCAGATGAGAAAATAGGCTCTGATAACTACAGGGCTTGTTAAAGGTCATAGGCCTAGTAAGTAGTAAGAGAAGGATAAGAACGCAAGTCTCACTACCACCTTTCCAGGGCTTTCTCCTCTTCTGCATGGTTTTATATGCAGCTCTCAGTCACCACCTTCAAATGGGAGAATCTTACGCCGGGTTTAGGGAGGGCTTCTAGAGAAGACCCTGGCCCCCTGCCTTCATCATTCCAAGACCTTTCATACAACTATTGACCCCTCTTTCATCATGGTGCTCTGCCACTCAGCAGGGTCCACAGTCACAGAGCTAAGACACCAGAAACTGTGCCAAGCTCCTCAGGTTCCGCTCTTGGTGCAGGGTGGGGACACTTATTCAGGAAGCTCAGCCCCAGTGCTCAGTCAGGTGAGACATATGACAAAGGGCCTACCTGGGCAATTGGGTGGCTTTCGGCTTTGAGGAAGTTTCTCAGCTCTGAGATGAGTAGACATCAAGCAGCATGCTCACCCTGACATGGACAGGTCCAGAAGAACCCATTCCAGGATTAGGGTACCTCACTTGCCAGAAATGTCAGGCAGACACACAAAGAGACAGCTGCAAGTGAGAATAGATCATTGGTAGAACTAAGAAGTCAGAAAATGTCAGAATCCCAAACTCTAACCTATGAACTCATCACCCTGATTTATTGATCAACTGATGGATTCGGCCATCTATGCTGTAAGTACTGATTGAAGGATTACCCTGTGTGAGACACTGTGTTAGGCCCTGCTCCAAAATAAGCAGGACGATGTGGCCCTCACCACCAGGGGTGTCTCTGGCCCTCGATAGCAAAATGTCAGAAGAGGCCCTTTCCATCAGAACCAAAAGGCTTGTTTTAGGGATAGAGAAGAACAACATAATTACAGAAAATAAGGCAAGCAGCAGAGCCTTTTGGCCACTGGAGTCACAATGCTGTAAATAACATGTTAAAATGGCCTGGGGGTACCATAACTGAAGAGGGGTACAAGTCATCTTGTGACGCGAGAAAAAAATGACACCTTTACAACGGCTGCAAATTAGCCTTGCTGTCGGAAAAAATTGGAGGAAATGTTTCATAGGAGCAAGGCTCCCTGCACATTACAAATACTCAAAGAGAGATCTGTAGCCCAGAAGTGCTGGAACATGAAGTCCAATGTCAAGCCCAGGGCTTACACTTGGCACAGATTCTCCCATGTAGCTAGAATTAAGGTCATGGAGTGAAAAGAGTGTCTCCTTAGGAATCCGAGAACTTGAAGTCTAACATCTATAAAGTCCCTTATGAACTAGAGGTCCCAGCCAAGTAATTGAACGTCTCAGAGCCCTGACTTTCCATCTCTAAAATGGGCATATTCACAACAAGAAATACTAAGAGCCCGCAGTGTGGTTTCTGTGCTTTTCCAGAATGCTCGCACCTAATCTGAAATTTGATCTGGCAAAGTAGGTCCTCAGTAATCATGATATTCCACATTGGGAAAGCAGCATCTGGAGAGCCCAATCAAGTTGCTAAGTGGAAGAGATGAGAGTGGAGCTCCAGCACCTGAGATCTTGACACCTTTAACAATAATAATAACTGCTTCCCGGTGACAAAGTGAGGAATAAATGAAACTGAATGTGTGAAAGCATTTGTTAAAAATCACAAAGTATTACACACATATGAGGGGGTTTATTATTTCTTCCTTCCCTGGGCATGAATAGACTTACAATAAGCCAAGGAAATTTCATTTCAAATCCTACTTTCCCTTTATTTCTCAACTGTTACAGTAAAATGAGGGTCTAGGGATTTGGGGAACAGTCAGGAGCCAAGGAACCAGCTATCAAGATATGAGATGGGGAAGAAAGAACCATGGGGCCTCGTTGTGCACACAGTTTGCAAGCTGATGTGCAAACTATTTGCTGGGACCAATTACTCTCATCTTAATTAATGAACACACAACCCACAATCTGTCTGAGAAATGCGAAAAAATATGGCATGTGTTTGGAGGTTGCAGTGTGCCAGCAGCCACCAGATCTGGAAGCACCTTCCTAAAACTGCTGGGCTAGGAGTCGCCATGGAGACCACATTTTAGCATGTTAATGACACCGAAGTTCAGTTCAAATCACCTCTTTGAAGTGTCCACATGAAATGAAGTGCTTGCTGGGTGGCGGGCACCAGTCTGGGCACTGGGGCATTCTCAGAATCAAGGCAAGCCACCCCATGCCCTGGAGCTGGGAAGGAGGTATTGCCCATCAACCAGCAGGACTTGATTTCATGACTGCAGTCGACTCAGCATGTGCCTGGCTGCAGGGGACTGTGAGACTGGGGACACAGATTTGCCTTGCAGGCATTTAACTTGGACAATTGGTAATGATAACAGATAAATGTTAGCACAGCTAGACACTATGTTAACTAAGCAATTTTCATGTATTATCCCATTTAATCTTCACAAATATCCCATGTATGAGTTTATTATTAATTGCTAAGATTTCTTGAGCATTTACTATGTGCTATGCATGCCCTTGGTCAGGTAATTGGATATCCCAGAGCCCTGAGTTCTCATCTGTAAAGTGGGCACAGTCATGATAGAAAACACTGAGATCCCACTACGTAGTCAGTGTGTTTTCCCTGCATTATCTCATTTAGTCCACGATTTAGTCCCATGAAGTAAGTCACAAAAGCAAATGCATAGGGTGAGTTGATATGAAGAATAAGAATGGAGCAACATGGTCTCCTCCCAACTGAGAGAGAACAGAGGCTGTGGTCGCAGATGAGTGGGCTCCCCTGAAGCAGATGCCAAGACAGAGTAGCGTGCAGAATGTTTATTTGGATGTGAAGTGCTCTTGGAATCCATACCTGTGGAGGAGGGAAGGGAAGCAGGGGTGGACAGAGGGAAACATTGAGCTGCAATCCCTTGAGGGGGTTCTGGAGCTGGAACCGTCATGCAGAGTTATCCTCAACTTGACTTTATACCTCCACATCAACAAATCATTGGATGAGAGCTGTCAGAGGAAGGACCTGACCTTGGACAAGGTAGCACTGTGACACGGAGGCAATCCGAGAAGAGGCCAGCAGGTGGAAACTGTCTTCGCACTGCACTCTCAGCAGTTGGGCCAGTGAGACCCTCCTGGAAGGGAGCTCTGGGGGGCTCCTCACAGCGCTCACCATAAGGGGTGCAGTTGGAAAGCTCTCTGGGGCAGTGACAACTGAGCTAAAGTCCCAGTAAGATGGAGTAAAGCAAGTGATGGGAGAGGCTAGAGGTGGCCTAACCAAGGGACTGCTCTTCCAGTAGGAGACAAAAGGTATCTACCTACTCAAAACAAAAAATGAATAATATGAGACACAGTGTGATACAGAAAAGGAAGTGGCTACAGTTCCAGTTTTAAACATACAACCCAGGGCAACTCATGAGCAGTTGGGGTATTTGACCTGTGGGTTTTGTTTTTTGCTTTTTTGTGGGTTTTTTTTTTTTTTTTTTTGGTTTAAGTCTTACCCCGTCACCCATGCTGGAGTTCAGTGGCATGCTCATGGCCACCCCAGCATTGACCTACTGGGCTCAAGCAGTCCTTCCGCCTTAGCCTTCCAAGAAGCCAAAATTACAGGCGCACGCTACCATGCCCAGCTAATTTTTTGATATATTGCAGAGACGAGATCTCGCCAAGTTGCACAGGCTGGTCTTGAAATCCTGGGCTCAGGCAATCCTCTCGTCTCAGCCTCCCAAAGTACTGGGATTACAGGCTTAAGTCACTGCACCCAGCCGACCTGTGGGTTTTGGTGGGAAAGAGAGGTGACTGTGTTAGGCTTAAACTCTCATACATTTTTTAAACATTATAGTGATCTTATGGATGTAATTAACTATAATCACTCACGACCAACAATGTGTGGAGCTGTTAAAAATAATAGTAATTGAAAAATACCATAAAGTATTTTCCAGGCCCTGTTCTAAGAGCTTTACTGCTATTAATTCACATAATTTCACAATAACCATATAAAGCTATTTTACAGATGAGGAAACTGAGGTATAAAGAGGTTAGGTAACTTGGCCAAACTTGCATAATTAGTAATAGGCAGTGCCAGACTTCAAACTAAGGTATCCTGGCTCTTGGGTGGTGCTTTTACCTCTGTGCAGTTCTGTTGTCCAAGGTGTGATCCCTGACAGTATTAATAGATGCAGAGACCAGCTCAAGGTCCAAGAGTCTTACCCTTCAGATACCATGAGACTTTGGAATCACCTACTTTTCACTGTCCGTTTGCCATCTTGCAGTCAGAGTGATCTTTTCAAAACACAATTGAATAATGTATTTCTGTGATTAAAGCCCTTCAGTGACACCCCCCTCCCCGTTTCAAAGGTTAAACTTCTCATTTGGCGCTCATGGCTCTCTGCAGGGCCTGTCTCTTCAACCTCACCACTCTTTTTTTATCCCCACAACTCCTCAAGGCCTCTACTCGTGCTGTTCCCTCTTTCTGGAGTGTTTTGTCCTTCCTCCCTCCTCTGTATTCCCCTTGGATTAGCAAACTCATCCTCATCCCATCCCTTGCTATCTTTCTCATCAGACACTTCACTCTTCCTTCATAGCACTGAATATAATGTTAATTCCTTATCTGAGTGATGAACGTCACAACTTAAATGAAATCAACAATTGTATAATTAGTTGTTTAATGCCTATTTTCTGCTGCAACATGCATATGATGAGGACAGGAAACTCTTTTTATCACTGCACATCCCACTGCCTAGTCTGGTGCCTGGCATAGAGTCAGTGTTTGTCTAATGCTGTGGAATGCAAGAGTGAGTGAATGAACTTTACTGACAACATACATATGGTTAGAAGAGGAAGGTCAAAGTAATCACTGTCTCTGACCCTATCAGGCTCCTCTCCTGTAAACAATGTGGTCTCCTGAATAGTTCTCGTGTGAGTAAGTGTTAATGTAAGTAAAATATCTAGCACAGAGTTCAGGAACTAGCAACCCATTAAGAATTGGTATCTATAATCATTCTATTTATATGATTTTGTTAGTAACATTACAAAAAAGTGAGGGGGATACAGTCTACAGATTAAGAGCACACACTCCCCTCATCAATACCTCAGGGTCAAATCTCAGCTATGTGTTTACTATCTGGGTTTACTGCTCTCCCCTTCTGTGGCTCAACCACCTCACTTGTAAAACTGGAGAAATGAGACGCATGTAGCTATTGTGAGGACAAAAAGCAAAGCATTTAGGACAGTGCCTGTCACGTCATAAGTTTTATCTCAACAAATGTCATGTATTTTTTTTATCACAACCAGCAATATAGCATGAAGAATTGAAAGATAGGCTTAGCCACAAGAAAAGAAGATGGGAAAATAAGAGCAAAATTCTCAAACATTTGCAGTGGGAATACTTAGAAGAGAAATAAGTTTTCTACTGTGAGACTCCAGAGACAGAACCAGGATCAAGAAGGTAAAATTCAGGGAAAGGTGACATTGGGTCATTTCAGATGAGATGCCAAATACAACAGCAAGTGGCCCATCTCTGGAAGTATGCACATAGAGGCTCACTGGCCAATGGGAGGCAGAAGATATTGGGTAAGAGGTTGTGGGAGAAACCCTTATCTAAAGCTCCTTGCATCTCTAAGATTCTGAGACAGTGAGTTTCTAGAATGCTTTCAAACTCCATGCAGGAGTGTTTTTCTTCCTTTTCTTTCTTTCTTTCTTTTTTTTGAATTGGAGTCTCACTCTGTCGCCCAGACTGGAATACTGTGGCATGCTCCCGGCCACCGCAGCCTCGACCTGCTGTGCTCCGGCGATCCTTCCACCTCAGCCTTCCAAGTAGCCGGAACTACAGGCACGCACTACCATTCCTGGCTAATTTTTTTTTTTATTTATGGCAGAGATGAGGTCTTGCCAAGTTGCCCAGGATGGTCTCAAACCTGTGGGCTCAGGCAATCCACTCACCTCGGCCTCCCAAAGCTCTGGGATTACAGGCTGAGCCACCGAGCCCGGCAGGAGTGTTTTTCTTTCTTTAGTTCATGTACACAGAGGAGGAAAAAAAAGGATGTATTCATCATTTGTCAGACATCATATGTCAAACATAACAAAGCTCAAAAAGATGTCTTTACAGATTTCTGGAATATTTCAGAACCTCAAAAGAAAAGTTATAGGTGAAAAGCACCATGAGTCTCCGACTCTTGGGTTCAATGTTCTTTAGAGTTGGACAGTATGAGAATGAATGAGAATGAAGAAAGGCAGAAGGCACCCCCAATATGTTCATTATTGTCAATTCTGCTTGGTCTTACACACAATACCACAGTCTCTTTGGGATTCCAGTCAGCCTTGGCTCTGCTCCCTCAGGGATGGGTGTGGGGAGTAGCCCATGCTTCTTGCACTAGAAGTGCACACAAAGATATGTTGAAGGAAGTTATTCTGGTAAGCTAGGACATGCTATGTGACTTCTCTGTCACATAATCCCTCACATGTACGTCATTGCACAGTGTATAATGCACTTTCTCATTCCATGAAGACTTCAAAAAATGCCGTAAAATAATTTTAATTTTTCATTCATTCACTCATAAATTTATCCAACATGGATTTTTTAGTACATCCTCTGTTTATATTTACTGCACTCTTACTGTATACCAGGACCTGTGTTAGGTGCCCACCAAACTCACCCTCTTACCTTCATACTTGAAAAAAACAGACACAGAGATTAAGTCTATCCAAGCCTTCTAGCTGGGGCACGAAGAATATTATTCACTGTCTTGATTTAATAAAGGTTAATAATTATGTCTACAATTGTTGGTATGAATAACAGTAATTATGACTATCTGTACCACAGTTTAGCAAGAATATATACACAATAAATTCCATGAAGTGTGTAGACCCATTATCCCTGTTTTAAAAATAAATATACTAAGACTCAGAGAGGTTAATGAACAAGACTCAGTTCGATCAGACAGTGAGTGAAAAGAGAGGTCTGCTCTAAGAATATCAACTCGTGTCCCTAAATGCATCTTTAGCATAGCACACCTAAGATCACTAACTAGTGTCTGCATTTTGAAATAATATCTTATATGATATATCTATTATTGAATTTGATCTCTCCACAAACCCAGTGAAATAAAGAGTATTATCCCCATTTCAGAGATGAGAAAACTGAAGTTCAAAAAGGTTGGTAACTTGCTCTAGATACAGGCTAGTAAGGGGTTGAGCCAGGCTTCAGACACACGTTAAACCCCACAGCCAAATACCCACTGAAGATGTCTCCCTTAGAAAGCTGCTGGTCTTGCCCACAGAATCAGTACCCCAGACATTCCTTTTTCCTTCTTTCCAGCCCCTCAGCCCAGATTTCTTAGGAAAGCAGCACAGAGAAAAACTCATGCCTTCCTCAGTACTAGGCCAGACACTTTGGGACCAAACCATCAGGGAGCTGACACAATTTCAAATGCTTACTGCTCTAATTACTTGATGATCTGTCATCACAGAGATGGAATTATGATGGGGGAGGTGTTCAGCTTTTTCTTCAGCAAAGGAAAGGCGGGTAGAAATGCTTCAGTCTCAGTTTACAGGAGAGAAATCTTCTCTGAAGTCTATGATCAATTCCAAATGTTGGTTCAGAGAAAAGAAAGGAAGGAAATGAGGCATTGTAAAGCACCTTCTATGTGCCAGACGTCGGGCTGGCGAATAAGTCAATGTGACACAAACTTGCTCTTTCGATCCTCAAGACAACTCTATGAGAGCGGGATAAATATTTGCAATTTGTAGGCGAAGAAGCTACAGATAGTAGTGATAGATGAGCCAGACAGCGACTGCAGGGCCAGGTCAAGAGGTTTAGACTGGTTCCTGTAGAAGTCACAGAATGGTTTTAGCCAGGAGCATGATATAGTTGGAATTGTTTTCTAGAAAAATTGCTCTGCTGCTGTGAAGTGAGTTCATTTGAGAAGGCAAAGATGGGAGGCAAAGGAGCCAAAACTAGGTGTGTGAGTGAGATGGGATGTGGCTAGGATATGCATGTGAGGAATGGCTGTATTTGTGACTCATTAGGACAATGAATCCATGCCTTGAAAAGATCAACTGAAAGCCAAGAGGTGGGACAGAAGTGAGGAGGGAAGGCAGTCACAGTCAGGCTGATACACAGCTCTCTGGCCTGAGTGACTGGAGGGATAGAGCTGCCATTCCCTGAGGTAGGAATGCAGGCTTGGGGGCACAGATGGTAAGTCAAAGGTGGACATGCTGAGTGGTAGGTGCCTGAGGGAGTGTTAGGTGGACATGTCCGTTTGCAAGTGGAATTCAGGGTCTGGAGTTTAGGAGAGAGCCTGGACCGTGGAGAAACTATTCCTGTAACCTTGGTACTTGCAGCTAGGGGTGTGGATGGGAATGCTATATGGGGTGTGGTGAGATGTGGGAGTGGGGGACAGAACAGAGTTCTGAGGACACCAAGAAGGAGAGCCTTTTCAGAGGCTTAGCAAGAATGGTCAAAGGGCAGGAAGAAACGAAGAGACCCTGCATGTACTTTTAAAGGATGAAGTCCTTTTGTGTGTTGTATTCTTTAATAAATGAAGGGTGTTGCCAATACAGTTGAGAGAATGTTATCTCTGATATGATATCTCTGTACTATCCTGGGAAATCACGCTGTATAGAGAGAGGAAGATCTAGAAGTCACATGAGGTACAAATAGGAACTCTGTCTATATCAAACGAGAAAGGGAAAAGACTGGATTTCCCGCTGCTGGGCTGCTAATAAAGGAGTGTGTAAGCACTTTGGCTGTGGTTCCCTCTAAGAGGTTGTGCTGAGAAAGGCACAATGTCCTCGCTTTTTGACATGACATGGATGTCTGATGCACCAATGAGGCCAACCAAGCATGGAGGTGACCTTAAAGCAGGAACCTGAGCCTAAAGAATAGACATATTGAAGTAAGTTTTACAAAATTCTTGAGCTACACGCAAGGGCTATGGCTTTGCAAGCATGATACCTGAGACAGATGACAACCCACTATCTGGTCCTTCAAAAGTAGGAGTGGTCGAAAAATGGTTGGAAGCTCACAGACTCACAGGATCTCAGGATTGGAAGGGACCTGATTTCTCATTTTTCCATTGGTAATTGATCTGTTAATTTGCCAGTTGATTCATTCATGCCATAAATATTTATCGAGCACTTATTCTTTCCAAGCACTTTTCCAGGCATGGGAGATATAACAAAAGAAAACTCATTATAATTTTCACCCTCATGAAGATTACATTCTAGCAGGGCATATGCAAAAATAAAAAAGATAAATAATTAAAATATAGTATGTTAGGTGGTGAGGAATCCTTGGGGGTTGGGGAGGGTACTGCAATTTTAAGTAAATTAATCATCATGAACTCTTTTTGTAGTATCTCAATGCACAGTCTTCCCTCCTTACATATTTTCATACCCCTTAGGTAATTTGACCCTTATAAAAGACATGAGAAAGGCAAGTATTGTCATCATCAGAGCTAATTTGCTAAAGATTTATTTGGGGCTGGTCATGGTGCTGATTGATTCACATGCACTATCTCATTTTATCTTCACACCAATATGGAGGTAGTTACTATCATTATCCCATTTTACAAAATTAAAACAGCAGCAAAACAGAAGCAAAAAACCCAGCTTCCTCATCCTGGTGCAGCCCTGCCACCTACCATCTAAATTATGCTTAATTTTTCCAAATCTCAGTTTTCTCATGTGCAAGATGAGAGTAAAAAAACCCAGCCCACAGAGTTGCTGTGAGGATTGAAAGACATATATGTGTGACAGAGTGGGAGTCAAATCAGATAGATCTGTTTGATTCTAAAGCACAAGCTTTCAAGCACAAATTATTCTGACTCACTTTTTTTGAGATAAGGAAATTGCTAAGCAGCAGTGATTACATTAATGATAAGATTACAATATTGATGTGATCATGCAAAATCTCCCTGACTCAGCAGCTTAAATGAAAAGAACAATGAAATCCCTTGCAGGTCTCATGCCTTAAATTTTTGCTAGGGCTAAAACCAAAGAAAAAGTAAGACTATTATATATGACATCAAATGTTTCCAGGTTTCCTATCCATTTTCCAGGCTTGGTTTCTTCCAAATAGTTAAGCATGTGTGCCCAAGTATGCACACTGGCTATGGTAATAGTCGCTGACACTTTTATAGTGCTTCTATAGTACAGTATAACCCAAGTACTTTACAAATAATAACTCATTTACTCCTCACCAACAATTTTAATGACGAAGTTACTATTATTATTACTATACCTTATTTTATAACGGGGAAACAGATGCCCAGAGAGGTCAAGTAACTTATCCCATCATTCTAGTTCTAAGTGGTAGAACTGGCATATATGTGATCTCAGGCATTCCAATATCAGAGTTCATGCTCTTGACCCTTTCTTAGACTGATCTAGCTGCCTTACCCAAATCGCCGTGCTTTCTCCATTGTTCTGCCTCCACACATACTGAGCTCTCTGTCTGAAATATGCTCTTCCTCTCTCCTGGTTCCATATTCTTAACTGATTAAATCTCATTTTCCCCTTACGTCTCAGTTCAGCATCACCTACCCTGGAAAGTTCTCTCTGACTCCACATAACTTCAATCTCTGAGTAAATGCCCCCCACCTTCTTTGGATTCAGAGAGCATTCTTAACTTGCCTGTAACATAGCACCTGAATAGATCATCACAATATTCTGATCCCCAGCCTCTTGCACTAGTCTATGACTTCCTTTAAACCCAAGACTGTATCTGGTAGAATACCTGAAGCATAGTAAGCCCTTTGTACATATTTGTTGAGTATATGGACAAGTTCAGTGTTGACTGTATTAGATATATTAATGATTGCAGCCCCAGCATGCATACTTTCCCGCATACTTACAGATTTGAAAATTCTAACTAGGGAATTTAAAGTAGGATATTAAGGCAGGGTTTGAGTTGGCAGTGGGGCTGCAGACTGGCTTGAATGAATGTATCTCTGTGATTTTTTTCAGAAATGCACACATAACCCAGACTTAAGACATTCAGTGCGGCCCATTACATAAATCAGAGTGATCCAGGGTGGGTACTTATAAAGGTATAATCAGAGAAAGCTTGAAAATTAATTCAGAAAGTGAATGAATAGAAATTTTGCTTTGTTCCCTAAGGGAAGTAAAACGCATGCAGTCCATGAGGATATCATCAGATATCTTGAGCTGTCAAAGAGGTAAAATTGACTCCACAAAAGATACATAGGGCAGAGAGACAAAGAACATACCCATGTGATACTGATGAGACACAAGTTCAAACCAATTTTGAGTTCTTCCATACTTCTGGATATCTCAAATACATGAGCCAACAAATTCCACTGTTGTTCACATCTCTCTGAGTTGAGTCTCCCATTACTTGCAACTGAATGCATTCTAAATATTTTGCTGTCCAGTTGACTTCAAAGGTTGAAGACGAGAGAAAGGCTACCACATAAAGGAATAATATAAGCAAAAGCAAAACAGGGAAGTACAAAATATCACAAGCAATGTCACCGGAATTGTACCTAAAATTTACTCTGTGATCACTGACAACTTATGGATGGGTTTAGAGATCCTCTCAGAGCTGTAGCTTAGAAATATAATTCTATCTCACTAGGCTTCGACTTCTATATCTACATCTTTTTATCTTGAGTTTTGCAGGTTAGTATTCACATGAAAATAATAATAATAAGTATTCAAGGATTTCCACTAATCGGCAAAACAATAACAACAAAAAGGATCTCTGAAATCCAGTAAAAAATGATATTTTTAGGGACGATTCTGAAAAAATATATATATATATATTTGAGAAACAGATGGTATCACAGAACCTCAAGTCTGTTGGCTTGTAACACCGTGGCAACCAACTTTATGCCAACAAGTAAGCTTGTCTTCCCAGGAAAATAGCAAACACCTCAATCACATGGCCCTCAATGATACCACCAGTATGGAGTGTTTTGATTCCCCAGAGGAAAAGTCAAAGAAAACTTTGCTACAGAAATAACTAGAAAGAGAAGACTCTAGTGTACGGAGGTAAGGGAAGGCAGATAATATTTCCTGCCAGTGCATGGTAGGTGTTTGCCATTCATCAGCTCACTCTGTCTCTAAGGAGCAGGGATGCAGACTCCAGCTGGCATGGCCCCAAAGGCCACCATGCTATGGGGAAACTCGAAGTTTTAAAATCTGAATCATTCTTTAAAAAAAAGAACAAAATCATGAATTTCACAACAACCTGGATGGAACTAGAGGCTACAATACTGAGTGATCTCTCACAGAAACAAAGATCTGAGTATTACATGTTCTCACTCATAGAGTGGACCTTGAACATCTATCATAATACTATAAGAAAAGAACTGACAGTGTGCGAAACTATGGGGGGGTAGGGAGGGAAAAGGAGGTGGGACTAACGTTAGTCAATACCTGTCTGGGGACGGGGAGACACCCCTTATCAACAAGGGTGACTGAACGATGCATATTTGTAAACCTAACCCTTAACTGTACCCCACAATTTTAAAATAAAAAAAAATGTTTAAAATGAAAAAAAAAAACTGCTGAGTTCTCAAATCCCATAAGCATAATGTGAAATAATTCTGACCTAAAAAAAAAATCTGAATCATGAAGATGCCAGGCAAATGCTCCCACCCCCAGAGCCCAGTTCAGACACCATCTCTTCCATCCAGCTTCCGTAACTTTATCTGCTCTTTGGTTTGTTCTTTCTCTAGGTTCTGAAAGCACCAAGAGTTTGTCCCAACCAATTTAATATCTAACCACCTAGGAAACTGAGAATTTTTTTTTCATCTCTGTTAATTAGAACTTTTTGTTTATTTTCTTTTTAATAGAAATAAATTCAAGGTGAATTGAGAAGAAAAGAGGGTGTGGTAGTTACTAGAAGCTGTTCGAAAATATTCTGAGATCTCGTATAGAAATATGGTAAGATTGTACTTCTCTATCTCCTTGAAAGATAAGTGTAATCATGTGACTTTTTAAGTCAATGAAATTGTGAGCAGAAGCTATCTGTGTCACTTCCAAGAGGAAGGTTTAGAACTATTGCACAATTTGCCACATTTACTTTCCTATCAAAGTTACTGTGGAAACTTCTCTCCAGATCAAGACTTATCCCTGAGTGTTGATGGTAGGGGAGAGCAGTCTGCTGAGTGAATAACTTGGCCCAGAGAATGAGCAAAACTTGTGTACTATTAAAACACTTTGGGCAACCTCTTTGAGGTCTGCATCCACTATGGGAGCTTTTCTGTCTTCTTAATAAATCCTACTTAAAAACAAAACAAAACAGTGATTAGGCAATGTTTGTTCCCGCAACAAATATTAGCCTGCCCTGACCTATTCAGAAGGATTTTTATGATACAGAAGTATTCTCTGGTGTGGGGGCCCGGCCCACAAGGGTCGTGGGAAGTGTTGAAGGAGAGACAGATAGGCGATGAATCACGAATAGATGACAATTTAATGTTAGTTAATATAGAGCTTTTATACCATTTTTGAAGGGGCAAGACAAAGAAAACTTATATATATATATATATATATCTTTTAAAAGTTACTAGCTAGTTACAGTAGAGAGAGTAAGAGAAGTAATTTGAAACTGAACCAAATTATATATTATATACCTGGTTCTAGTATTCTTGAAACCCAGCTGCATTTCTGATCCTGGATTCCAGAGTGTTGGGAGCTAGCCTTGGAGGCCCACCCGGACCCTGTCAATCAGGTGGGCCTCCAAGGCTGGCTCCCAACACTCTGGAATCCAGGATCAGAAATGCAGCTGGGTTTCAAGAATACTAGAACCAGGTATATAATACTGCCTGACTCTGTTTTTCACTTGTGTGTCCCTCTATGTGTCTGCTTCACACTTTCATTTACCTCCTCCATCTCTGACTGCCTCTCTCTGACTATTTCTCTACCTCTCTTTGTTAATCTCTGTCTTTCACTCTGCTCCTCTGGTCCATTCAGGTGGGAAGCAGTGGGAAGATGTTTGTACCACAGTTTTTGAGCATATTTGTCATATCACAAGCCCCTCTCTCTCCCTCTCCCTCTCCCTCTCCCTCTCCCTCTCTCTCTCTCTCTCTCTCTCTCTCTCACACACACACACACACACACACACACACTCTACTTGGCTTCATTCCCCAACTACTAGGGAAGGGAGTCTGATGAGTGCATCTTAAGATAGGTGCCAACCCCTAGTCCAATCAAATATGGCCAAAGAATGAAGGAAAAGAAAATGGCTGTCAATGAGGGGGAGCATTTACAGTGGGTTTGTTATAAGTTGGACACATAATAATAATAACAGCTAACACTGAGACAAAGATTCCTCTGTGATAGTGATCCTTCTAAGAGCTTTAAATGTATTAATTACCTCAATCCTAAAGACAAGTATTTGAGATGACTACAGATATCATAAGCTCCATTTTATAGATGAGAAAATGGAGACACATAGAGGTTAATTTGCCCAAGGTCACAGCTGATAAGCAGGAGAACACAAATGTGCACCCGGGCAGTCTCACACAAGAATCCTTGCCCTTGACCCGATGCCATGCTGCCTCTTATATCATAATTGGCATCTGCTATAAGCACCTTGTTTCTCCCCACTGACTCCTGGTTCCTGCAGAGCAGAAATCCATGCCCACTATTCATCACAGGTGAATAAGAGTGTTGAAAGGCAGGAACCGGCAAAACTGAGTACAGTGCTAAATGCCGCCACACTAAATTGTTGTCACTTCACGGTAGGGGATGTCCTCAGAGGCTAAATGACTTGCCCAAGGTTTTCTAATTAGTAAATGATAGAGTCATGGCTCAGACCCAAATCCAGCACTCTTTCAGTTCTACCACACTGTTGTATTTGTGCCTATATCAAGAATCTCAACTAAATCTATTTCCTTTCTCTCTCTGCCTTCAAATGACACAGTCACCAATGACTCAGAAGGCTGTGACAGAGGCCTCCTTCCTGCAGCTGCACTGGTGAAGCTGAGAGGCCAACCAACCACTAGGCCTGTCTCCCAGTCCCACTTCCCCAGCACTAGGCTTTCATCATGGCATCTGTACCCCACGCTAACGAAGAGTAAGCACTGAGCTCAAGAATTTCAGAGCAGGCAGGAACCTGAGACCTCGCCAGGCTAGGGGTTCTGGCTGGGCTCCAATCCCAGCAGGAAGCTGGAAAGGGAAACAGGAACTTGGGAGCAGCCTAGTCAATCAAAGGGGACACATAGTTGAGCAAGTTGCCGCCCAGTCCTGTTCATGGGACAGAGGCAGAGGTGTCTTTCTGGGTCATCTTCACCTTGGTAACTGCGCATCTGGCTTTCCTAGACCATTTTTCTAAGGACAGAGCTTCAAAAAGTCCACCAATCTGTGTCTTATTAACTCAGGCCCTGTGAAGGCAGAGCCTTAAGGAGCAATGACTGTTACTGCCGTTCCAATCTGGTGGGGCTGAGGCAGGCAGGGAATGACCTTACCCACATTCCTTCTCTATAAGAAATCACAATCCTCCAGGCATGGTGGTTCAAGCCTGTAATCCCAGCACTTTGGGAGGACAAGGTGAAAGGATTGCCTGAGCCCTCTGGTTCGAGAACAGCCTGGGCAACTTGGCAAGACCTCGTCTCTACAATAAATCAAAAAATCAGCCAGGCATGGTAGTGCGTGCCTGTAGTTCCGGATTTGGACGGCTGAGGCAACAGGATCGCCTAAGCCTAGCAGGTCGACGCTGGGGTGGCCGTAAGCATGCCACTCTGTACTCCAGCCTGGGTGACATAGCGAGACTCCAAAAATCATAATCATAAATAAAAATAACAACAATGATGATAGTACCATTTGAGGGTCACTTGCCACTGGCCAGTCACAAATATCCTCATATGCTGATCCAATCCATATTCAAAGAGGAGGAAATAAAAGTTGCATGATTTGTCCAAGGTCATACAGCAAATAAATAAAAAACAAAACAAAACAAAAAACAAACAGGATTTGAATTCACATTTGTTTGATTCCCAAAGCTTTACCCTGCATGGTAGTGTCACACAGAGGACAGATAATCTATCACAAGCCAGAAAATGGTCTTGAAATTGACCATATGGGCTCATTACTCCCTAGATGAGGAGGAAAGAGAAGAAATAGGGGAAAGTCAGGAAAATAATGAGAAAGAAGAAGACAGAGACAGCAATGGATAGGAAGAGAGAAATAGCAGAAGGGAGAGAGATGCAAGGAGAACAAACCTTGCATTGACAATCTTACATAATTCCAACAGGTCTAGAGGAGAGAAAAGTGGAGAAGTATTACAGGCTGGGTAATTGTTCTTCTGATCTTAGTTCCCAAAGATCAATGGGTGCACCAGCAGCCTAATTGTCTAAGTACCTCCTGCTATTCCTCAAAGCCAGCTGCTTTTCCAGGAGAAAAGGGAAAGGAAAAATAGGCAGCTTCCAAAGGCTGGTGACCCTGCCTCCCTCTTGCCATTCTATACCTGGGAATCCACACACCCAGTGCCTAGGGACCACCTCAATTCTCAAAGGATGGGGCGCACAGAGTTGGCAATTTTAATCATGAAGTTTTGAACAAGCAGCTCTAGACTCTGAGCAAGGCGATGTTTGAGTTTGAGAGTTCAAATGCTTGCAACTTAATTTTTTCTCCTTAATGATTCACTTTGTCTTTCTGCAGAGCCTTTCTCTGAGATCAGCAATTTACAACTGCCCTTAGGCATGCTTGCTGGCCCAGGGGAAGGAACCAGGGGGATTCTAGAAGGTAAGCAGAGAACAGGCAACAGGAGACATCCCTCCACCACATACCTTCCAGAATGGGGTGCATTCCTTACACCTCCTCTGCCCCTTTCAGGTTTTGAAGAGATACAAGAAGTCTTCCATCTACTTTCAATCTTAACTCCTTAAAGAACTCTGCCTGGGTCCTTAAATCCTTTCTTGTTCTATGGGTTTGGGCTAGAAAACTGGATTAATTAGCTCCGTGACATTAGAGAAGTTACTTAATATCACTATACTTGAGTTTCCGTATCTATAAAATGGAAATAATTGATGCATGTAACTCATAGTGTCATTGAGGATTAAATAGGTTGATACATATGTAAAATGATTAGAACAGAACCTGACATTCAATAAACATGCAGTGAAAGCTTCCAAGAAGAAAGAATCTAAGGATTTTCTTTTTTTTATCATGCATTCCAATGGATTTTATTTTGATTACCAAATATGGGATACAATGAAAAATCTGAAAAACATGGTCATGAAAATGGGACACTATTACTGTACTTTGTGAAGAATTTATTCCTTCAGGATTAATCCATCAGCATCTTTGTAAAGAAAAAAAAGTGGCAACTGTGACGGTGGCAAGATGAGGAATTGTAGGAAGACCATAGTGCAACAGTAGGGCTTTTCTCTTTTTTCTTTTTTTTTTAAATAATTTCGATGAAACCAAAGACAAGATGCCCAGATTTATAAGCGACCCAGCACCATCAGAATGAGAAGATCTACAAGTAACTAGAAGTCTTTGCAGTGCCACTGGAGAAGATGAACATTGGGTTACAAGATACGTATATGAGTGTTGTGCTGTGACTTAGGTAGTGAGGATGGAATCTACGAAGACCATCAGAAATATCATTATACAACTGGATTTCAAGAGACTGGAACCCAGCAGATACTACAGAGAATGGGATGAGAAGAGGAGGCTCAGAGCCACAAAAATCTAAGCAAAAGACATCAAACCACAAGTTACATTTAGTTGTGTAAACAGCAGCTGTGGTGACATCAGGAATTTAAGGATTTTCTTCATCTTGTTCTTTTCCTGAGCCTGAAGTCCTAAGACGTCAGCTCCCTGCAACCTCTGCTCAAATAAAACAAACAACAAGGATCGTTGAAAATAGGATTGGAAAGAAAAGGAAGAGAAAGAAAGGACATTTTCTGAGTGCTAACAATGTGCCAGACCCGTGCTTGAAGCTTCTACATGTGTTGTTATTTTTCATATTAATAAATATAATGATAATAACATTATCATGGTGAGCACAATGCTAGAGTACTTCCTGCAGTGCAAGTCCCATTAAAGAGCATTAAATGCACAAGCTCACTTAGTCCTGAAAATAACCTGAAAAAATAGGCTCTGTCTAGTATTTCTGTTCTACAGATGGAGTTGGGCTTAGGGAGGTTGGGAGACCTCATGATTAGCAATTGGATTCAAAGTGAGAATTTAACTTCACATCTGCAGTATTGAAAGGATGAGATGGTTGTGGGTCAAGGCCTTCTGGGAAGCAGGGTGATGAAACTGATTCACAGGTGCATGAAGGAAGAACAAGGCAGGCATGGTTTCTCTCTTTTTGCCCGTCATCAGAGGATCTGGGCAGGTAGGACATTAGAACTCCACAAAGTCCTAAAAGGAGGCAAAGGCTCAGAGAGTCAGGTGGCTTGACCAAGGTTACAAAGCAGATGTGGGTTAAACGAGACACTGTGGGTCTCACAGCCTGCTATCATCGAAGGGCTGCCTTAGACATCTCCTCCTCAGGGAACACTTCTGGGGTGACCCTAGCAGAAACAATACCCTCCATCACACCCTCTCCACTTACTGCACCATATTTTTCTTTATAGTGCCATTCTTGCCATTTACCACTGCATCAAATCGTTATCTATTTTATTACCTGCCTACTCCATCAAGAGGTAAGCTTCATGGAGGCAGAGACAGTTGTCTATTTTGCTCACTGCTGTATTCCCAGCATTTAAAACAGTACTTGGCATATGATCATCACTCAATACTGTTAAATGAATGAGTTAATTAATTGATTGAGCATGCCATATTTTAAATGCTTCCTTGCTTTTCAAATCTCCCACTATGTAAGGCCTCAGTGAGATCAGGGATTGAATTAGAAGGGTTTAGTGCAATGCTTGGCACATTGTAAGTCCTCAACAATTGTTCAAACATGAATAAATGAATGAATAAATGAGGTAGATCAAATTTTTAAGTCTTACCCTGGTCTTTGTTTCTCTTCCCCAGGTATTGGAAAGTTTACTAGAGAAAATGAGTTTGAAGGCAGCTGTGTGTAAATGTGACATAGCCAGTGGGCATGAGAGAGGAAAGTGTCTTGAAGCGGGTATTTAGGAAACATAAGGTCCATATGCCAAGGTGTAGCCAATCCCCATCCACTGCCCACATTTCAGTGACTCAGTCAGTAGAGACACCAAATGCATCTTTGGTGACTTTGACATCCTGGAGCTGAAGGACTCTGGGGCACAGGTGGTTCTCGTATCTCTTCAATAAAACTTTATGAATCAATCAAGATTCTAAGGGTTTGTTTGTTTTTCTTTTTTTAATACACAAAGGTTCTATGACTTCGGAGAGTGTGAAAACTCTTCCTCATATCTTGACAGCATATTTCTCCAACCAAAGGAGGAAAAATAAGCCCAGCCAGGTAAGCACCTGGAATAACAGATGAGTTTTTCAAGATTATGCCCAGGGACAGAAAATAAAGGTTTTGCTGGATGCAGATGTCCTAAAAGCAGCAAGTTTATCCTGTAACCTTGCCAAAGCAATGCCTGCTGTTCTCAATGTTAGGCCAGAGTAAGATAAAGAAGAAGGATATCCAAGAAGTACATCAACTTGAAGCTCTAAGGCCAATAAGAACAGAAATAGGAAGGTCTCCACATTGAAGTCAATCACTGAACGCCTCTCCTTCCTCACAGATGTAGGATATCAGCAGAGCTAGTTTTATCTTAGAGACTGAGATACACTGGAAGGAATTAGAGAGGATCTGCACTGGGACTGAGACTCTGCCATGTACTGCATGGCCACAGGAATGCCACTTAGTCTCTCTGATATAAAGACTGTTGTGAAGGCAGACCCCATCCCAAAATATCTACCCATCCTCTCATTGATGGTTGATACTATACCATTAGCAAAAAGTATTCCTTGTAATTAAGAAGTCCCACTTCCTATAATCCTGGCTTATTCAGAAGACTTAGGAGACCAAACTCTAGTAACATGCCAAGGACATAGACCTAATAAATGGCCCAACCTGGACTCAAGCTCATGTCTGCTTAGCTCCAAAACTGTCCTTCATTGCTTTCCAAAGGGTTATCAAGAAAACCAGTACCCACAAATTGGGCTTAAAATGAAATCAAGCTTAATGCCTAATGTTAATTAAGCCAGTAGTATGATACTGTATAGGGAAAATAGCACCAATGT
Source organism: Carlito syrichta (assembly GCF_000164805.1). Lineage (NCBI taxonomy): Eukaryota > Metazoa > Chordata > Mammalia > Primates > Tarsiidae > Carlito > Carlito syrichta. Next base: position 188,820 of record NW_007250871.1, read on the forward strand.
AGAGTCAAAAGACCTGAGCTCACATCCCAAGCTTGCACACTTATGAAGTTTGTATGACACTAAGAAAGTCTGTTTATTTTACTTCACTGATCCTCAGTTGCTCCATATGAAAAATGGGGATGCCGGCTCGGTGGCTCAGCCTGTAATCCCGCGCCTTTGGGAGGCTGAGGTGAGTGAATT
>NW_007250871.1:189194-218662 GCF_000164805.1 Carlito syrichta
GCACTCCAGTCTGGGTGACAGAGTGAGACTCCAACTCAAAAAAAAAAAAAAGAAAAATGGGGATAATGCCTGTGTCAATCAAAATGGGATAAGTTGTGAAGCAGTAACAAATAGCACCAGAATGTCAGTAACTTAAAACAAAAGTTTTTTTTTCTTTTTTCTTTCTTTCTTCTCTCTCTCTTTTTTAATTTTATGCTTTTTGTTTATACTGTGTCTTTCTCAGTTTACCTGGAACCTGTTCTCTATATTAGCCTCACTCCAGAACACAGGCTCTTGGAGCAGGCACTGATTGGAACACTTCTGGACACACTTGGAGAAGGAGCAGAGAACCCAAGATGGCCTCTTACTTGAACTTAAATACTCAACTTGAAGCTCGCAAACATTACTAGATGCTCATAACTCCTTGGGAAGAACTAGTTGCCTAGTACCCCCAAACCACTACAGGCCAGAAAGCATTCTCCTACTATACTCTTAGAAGAGTGAAGAGCTAGGACCATTTGGTGAACTGCATTAATGTCACCTGGTTACTTACCCTAACGAACTACTTCAAAGGGATGCCAGTAAGATTAAAAGAGGAAATACATAAGAAAATGCAGGAGCAGAATAAACTCTGTATTTTTGAGCATTAAAGAACAGTGAATGACTAACTCCTGATCTCTTTTTTCCCCCACTTGAATGTACTTTCTGCTGAGAAATCTGATTGGTGGGGGCTTGCAAGTTTTTCTGAGGAAGTGATGCTTGCATTTCCAAGTCAATAGTTCAGGATACAGTAAAGGAGTATATTTTTCACTGCCACAAGATACTGAAATGTTAAAGCAAATTTTGAGGCCATAAAAAAAGTTTGTAACACATGAGAAGAATCATAGAATTGTAGGATTTTAGATCTGTAAGAGATCTTGGTAGTTCTCCACTCATTTTTTTTTCAAAGAAAAAGAGTAGCCTAAAGAAGGGTCTTGCCCACAGTTAGCAGAATAATAACAGGGTTTTGACCAGAATCCAGGTCTCCTGACACCCAGCTATACTATACTGTGGATTCCTTTCCCATGTTTTTGCATTCTAATGTGGAATGTTTTACTATCACCAGACTGGCTTATAGGTAATATGTTTTTCCTTTCAGTTCTTTGAGTCACTGATCTAGCTGGACACAAAAACCATTCCTCAGTAATCAAGTACGGATAAAGAAAGGGTGGTCTATGCCTATTCTTGAGCCAGTCTGCAAAGGCCTGATGCAAAAAGCATTACAGGGCTTATTGAATAGGCCCTGGGGAAAGATCCTAGGAAAACTAAAATAAAAATAAACAAAATTCCTGTCCTCAAAGAGCTTCCTGTCCAGTGAAAAAGAAGATGTGAGTACAAGTCATAGCGAGAAGATAGGTAAGTATGAGGAACTCCAAGGAAGCTGTGGGAGCCCAGAAGTGGAGATGAAAGGTGATGGTAGCAGTGTCAAGGAAAGTTTTCTGGAGGAAGTCCGCCCTAAAACTGACCTTTGGAGGATGATGGGGATAAAGCAGGAAGATGGTCAAATTAAGAGGAAGAGAAGGGAATAACCAGGCAGGAGAAGGTTGGGCAAATAACTGGAGGCAGAAAACAGCACATCTCACTCATGGGACTGCTTTGCCCAGCATCTGCATAGAGGGGACAGGACATAGTGGTGAGGTGGGGGCCAGGAGTCTCGACATCATCACCTGAAAGCTGGGAGAAGCGAGAATCACTGCTATTGTTGTGGCTATTCCATAGACTGTGGGCAGACTGGCTTTCGAGGGATCTGAAATTTGCTCTTCTCTGGCAAAAAGCAGTCAAGTGGCTTGGAGGAGAAAATGAATCCACTTCTAGAAAGCTCTAAGTTGTGATTTTTTTTAATAAGTGGTGTTCTTGTATGTCAATAAAACGGCGTAAGACCCTGCTTCCTTCTTCTCAGCTCCCTCAGGGAAGTCACAAACATTTCTTTACATCTCTTTGCCCTTCCGGGTGTGAAGGATATTTATGAAGAAAAAAATAAAGTCATGTCAGCTGATCTTTTATTTTGTTTTTGTTTCTTCCGTCACCCCCACCCCAATCAGGAAAAAAGCAATTTCACCCTAAAGGACAAACGACAGATTTATTTACTCAGTAAGAAGTCTTAGACACAAAGGCCACATTTTTTTCCCTTGGGAGCTCCGCATCACCATGTGCCCCTGTACCCCACAGCATTTGGTCTTATCTCCCAGGGCACTCTGGAGTATGTCTGTCCCTCACAAAGCCCAGCATGTGAGTGAGTTAAGTAGGTGATGAAAAGGACAAAGGATGAATGACTGAATGAACGCCGCAGACTCAGGACAGAGCCTGTTTAACTTTATGAATTTAGTTGCATGAGCATCTTTACAGTGAAATCAACCTATGATAGCATTTACCTGTGCGCTTGCCAAATCGTGCATTAAAACAAACATATGAATGCTCATTCTGGGCCAGACCCAGGCGCTGTTCTAGGCATCCGTAAGTAAAATAGACAAAGTCCTTACTTATGACATGTATGTGCTAGAGAGGGTGCCAGACAATACGTATACTGGCAAACAAATACAAAATGCCATGACAGGTAGAAAGATAATGGATGAAAAAATCAAGCAACATGAAGGGATGAGAAAGCAGCTGGTGGGGTCCAGGGAAAGCCTCCTCGGCAAGGGAGCATTTGCACAGAGACCAGCATGAAGTGAGGAAGCAAGCCATAAGAAAATGTTTCAGCAGAGCTTTCTAGGGAGTGAGAACAGCAAGCACAGGCCCTGGAGAAGGCTACCTGCTTGCCATGTTGTCAGAACAGCAAAAAGTTCACTGTGCCAAAGAGGAGAAGCAGGGGAGAAATGAGGTCAGAGATATCCAGAGGCCAGGACCAGGGTCTCCAGACTCTCTATTAAAACACACACACACAAACACAAACACACACACACACACACACACACACGCACACATACACTCACACATATGCCTTAAATATCTCTTTTAAATTTTGAGATTTTTGGCCGGGTGTGGTGGCTCACGCCTCTAATCCCAGCACTTTGGGAGGCTGAGACAGGAGGATTGTCTGAGTTCGGGGGTTCGAGACCAGCCTGGGCAACTTGGCAAGACCTCGTCTCTACAATAAATCAAAAAAAATTAGCCAGGCATCGTGGCACTTGCCTGTAGTCCCAGTTACTTTGGAAGGTTGAGGTGGAAGGATTGCCTGAATTCAGCAAGTCAAGGCTGCAGTGGCTGTGAGTGTGCCACTGCACTCCAGTCTGGGTGATAGAATGAAACTCCAATTCAACAAAAAAATTTTTTTTTTTTTAGCTTTTTGATCCTTCATTTTCTTGTCGTACAAAGGGGATAGTTGTCCTTCATAGGATTGTGATGATCAAATGAGGTGTTTCTGGTACAAGGTAAGTTTCAAAAAATGGTAGCATTCTTTTAAAAGATGTTTTTTATTTTATTTTATTTTATTTTAGAGTTGTGATGGCACATGTCAGGATTGACTCCTTAAGTAAGTTGCACACAGGTGCAGGCCTTCTCTCTCATTCTCTCTCTCTCTCTCTCTCTCTCTCTCTCTCTCTCTGACAGTAAACCTGGTTCCCAGTGTGTTGCTGTGTGCCCCTTATCCCTCCTCCCTCCTTCTCTCCCCTAGCAGTGTCCAGCATCTGCCATTCTCATGCTTCTGCTCATGTGACCAGTGATCAGGGCCTGCTTATGAGTGAGGATATATGGTATTCAATTATTTGTTTCTGTGCTACTTCACTACATACGATGGTCTTCTCCTTATTGTTGTTAGCGTCCTTTTGCTTCAGCATTCAGGTCAAGAGGCTTAAGCGATGCTCAGGTCTTCCTTCCTCTGACTTTCTCTTCTGCTATGCCTGTGGGTGTCACCGGGCACCATCATTTCCCTTCTGTGGTTCTGTCTTCCTTTTGGCTACAGGGAAGAAAGGAGGCTGTCCCAGGATTGTTCAGAAATAATTCTGCTTTCAAAGGATTAGGCTGCAGCAAGAACTTGCAGCCTTAATTTCTAAGCAGAAGCAGGGAACAGAAGCTATTATTTCATCTGAGTATATGTGAATTCAAGACATAGCGGAAAAGCTCAGGCTTAGATTTCCAGAGACCCGGGTTCCAAGACTGAGGTTCACTAGTGACTAGCCAGAGGGTCCCTGCGCAAGTCTCTTTTGCCTCTTTGAGTCTCAGTTCCCATCTCTGTAGAATGAGGAAACAAATATCCATTTCAGAAGGGAACAATTTTACATTAGCCAAGGGTACCCAAAACTTTATACACATTTTAAGAAAGAAAAAAATGGTATTAAAATTATAATACCCAATAAGATGAATACAAATCATGTTTGACTTCTGCAATTACAAGAGACACTCAAAGTGGTTACCATCAGGGTTCAGATACTTCTGATTATGGCGAATATCTCTTAAAATGTGCATACTTTTTGGGGCACATTCTGTGTACATGTATGTGTATATCTGGAATATTTTAGAAGACTGAGTCATGATTTGTGAAAGAAATGTTCCAAACTGTAGCAAACAAGTGACGGTTCTTCCACCATGACCTGCCTACACCACACTAAGTGTTCAGCAATTTTTGACCAAAAACAGCATGATCCCTGTTCCCCACCCTCCCTGTTTACCCAATCTCACCCAGAGCGACTTTTTTTCCATTTCCCCAGATGAAAAAAAGTCCTCAAAGGGAAATATTTTGCCAAAGTGGAAGAGATGAAACAAAAATGGCAAAAGTACTAAAAGGCATCAAAATTGAGGAGTTCGGCTGGGCACGATGGCTCAAACCTGAAATTCCAGCATTTTGGGAGACCAAGGTGAGGAAACTACCTGAGCCCACTAGTTCAAGAACAGCCTGGGCAACTTGGCGAGACCTCATCTCTACAGTAAATCAAAAAATTAACTGGGCATGGTAGCAAGCACCTGTCATTCCAGCTACTTGGAAGGCTGAGGTAGGAGGATCGCCGAAGCCCAGCAGGTCGATGTTGGGGTGGCCATGAGCATGCCACTGCACTCCAACCTGGGCGATGAAGTGAGACTCCAACTCAAAAAAAAAAAAGAAAAATGAGTTCAAAAACTGTTTTAAGCAGCGGAAAAGGTATCTCAATAAGTGTATTGCATCAAACAGAGTACTTTGAAGGTAACTGAAGTTTAAACATGTAAGAAGAAGTACACAATTTTTATAAATAAATTCCAGGTTTTTGGGGGGCCCTCCATTATACACACACACACACACACACACACACACACACACAAATTACATAAACATGGACTTGTCACATGAAATGTGAAACAAATGATAATTGTTACTTTGGGAGAAACATGTTGAAAAAGTCACACGTACAAAGGCCAGGATCCCACAGTGAGTTAATAGCATAGGTGCATTCTGTTACACGACTGTGAGTTTGCCTTTGAAAGCGGATGGGTAGAACACCTTTGGGATTTTATATTGGGCATTTAACAAGGGCCAGTGAAAGGAAAGAATGGTATTTTATCAGGAGGAAAAAATGAATCCCCTTTTTATAGGGGATGTTGGCTTGTGACATTGCTTCTTACCCAGGAGTGGTGGGGGCCTAGTGCAGATGGGACAGATGGAGAAATGGGACTGTATCCAACGTCCTTGTCAATCTTGTTCTAGAATCCTCCTTGTTTTAGGCTCCTTCTTATACAAAAAGACAAATACCATGAAGCCACGGCCTTTTGCATAGATAAGAGAGCTAATGGGCTTGGATAGTCTCAATATTTTTACTTCTCTTCATTCAAAACACTATACAAAACCTCATATTTTAAATATAATTTACCCCCTTCTTTAAAACATGTTAAAACTTCCCAGTAAAATAAAATAATTTCCCCCTAAAGGCTCCAATCCTCACCCACTTTTCCTACTGGAGTGTTGCTACAGATTTTCAACAAAGTATTTAAATGTTTTTAATTAGATGGTGATAAGGCATTATTTTCCGAGTCGGCCCTGCATGGGGCAGAATCATCACTCTCAATTATGTTCTACTTCAAACAGGGGGTCTGGAAAAGCAATTCATTAGCAGAGCCCTGGAATGCTGCAGGATGACCTCCCTTGATAATACCACTGCCCGGAATCAAATTTCCAGCTCAACATCTAACACATTTCATGGAAGCCTGGCATGACACACATATATTGTTGTTTAAGGAGTATTTCTTGGTTTGAAGCCTCCTTCCTGTAGACATAGCTGGAGTGATTTAAAGCACATTACTCACACCCTGTCTCCTGTCTATCTGTCACCGAGTGTGCTGTACCGCTCTTAGTGTAAGGTCCTGGGGAGCATGATACCATCCAGTCACCTAATCTGAGGTTTGAAAGTCTTTTATGGCATCTCATTAACCACAATTAAAAGTTTTGAACTTTTAAGGTTCTAAGCCCCCTCTCCAGTCCTCCTTCTGCCCACAGCACTCCATCTCTACCCTATGTTCAGCCATTTCATTCCCTGTCTTCCTACACAAGAGAATGGCTCACCATCTGAAGATGGCAGGCATGAATTCTCATGCCTCTGAACTTTTGCCCCTGCTGTTCCTTCTGCTTAGAATTTGTTTCCCTTTGTTCTTTGGTCAGCAAATTCCTATTTACTCTTTAAAGCTCAATAAGATGTCTTACCTTTCAAAACTATTTGCTTTTCTGTCCCTTCCTATTTTGTGTTCCAACAACACACATATTAGCAGATGTGGCCATTATATACTGTGAGGTCCTTGTGGAATGGCTACTGGCTAGAGTCCAAAGACCTTGGGTTGTGGAATCTGACAGTCATTGGTTCAAATTCTGGCTTGATCGCCAGTTAGCTATGTGACCTTAGGCAAAAGGTGCAATCTTCACAAGTCTCCATTTCTTCAGATACATATAATGGAAACAATTGCATGGGGACAATAATCATCTCTGTACAGCATGTCTGGGGTGAGAACTAAATGTTACAGCATATGTAAGATGCTTCACAGAGAGAAGGTATCAGTAGATAGCTGCTATTATTGTGTTCCCAGCTCTATAATGGGAACCCAAGAACTATGCTCTAAGCTTTATTCCTCACTAGATGTGCCCTCTTAAAGGCAATTAACTTTTAAATATGTAGCACTTCAAGAGGGAAAATTTACCATGAATCAATCAGAAACTGAAATAAAGCATTATTACCATTCTCTTATAACCTCCATAGTAATCATCATTATATGCCTGTTAGGTCACTCTGCCTAACTTAAAGAAGGATCAAAAGATGTGAACACCTAGGACTGGAGGAGCTTGATCTGATATTGGGGGTCCCTACATGCCATTCCCAGCAGATCAGTGATGAATTATTCATGAGACCCAACTCCACCGTGACAGAAAACTAGAACTGAGTGGAAGAAACTTAGGACCAGTGGATCTGGGAGTAGGATTTCAACCCACAGCAGAAGAAAAAGTTTGCTTTCTCGGGAGGACAAATGGCATTTACCTGGAAATAGGAAATTGGATAGACAAAGGGAGAGAGAGATTGAGCAAAGAAGAAAGAAAAAAATTCCACAAATTTGTCAAAGCCTGTGTAACAACATCTATGTACATTAGGGTCTAGTCAAGCTCTTCAGTGTTTGGTTTATCCATTCCTTTCTACATTCATCTATTCATTCATTCAAGTCTTTATTGAATACCCACTGTGTTCCAGGTGAAGGAATGGAACATAACTATGAATTAAGTACAGTTCCTTCCCTTTGGGAGTTCACACTCTGTTGGGGAAGGCAACATAAGACTATTTTTACCGGTTGTTTCTAACAGTCATTTCCTCCATGGTTCTCCCAGCATGTGTAGTAAAGTTTCTCCTGTAAATGTCAGCCTAGCATGACTAAGCTAAAGAGAACCAGAAAGGGGGCTGAGTTCTGCCTACACTTAAACCAGAGTTTTAAAACAAGGAACACAACAGCACAGAAGTCAAAATTAAGATTTTGATTTCTCTCCAGGTGGGGGTTTTTAGTTTAGAGCTTTTCTCTCACCTCAGAAGATTAGGGTATTGTTTGAGCAAGAACTTTGCCTTCAGATTTTTCTGGAGAATATTCTGAAGACATGGAAACAATGAGACATGAGATAAGGACCTTTTGCTGAGAGGAATCCAAGTGGTAGAAAAAGATCTACATTTACTTGGCATCTGCTGTGTGCTAGGTGTTATAGACACTCAACTGTCTATGAAATAAATACATCTTCTAATTAACTTTAATAAATGACATATTTCATGGGCACTATTCATAATTCCCTTAACAGAACTTTTTGGAAAATAGTCATCACAGTGAATGCTAAATATACTCTTGACCCCATCTTAGTCTAGAAAATAGGAAAGCCAGAGAGATACCCATTTTGGGAAAATAAGTGTGGATCTAGAATTATATCCTCTCAGGTGTGAGAGAAGTCATGTCAACTAACTTTCTCAGCGGGAAGATAATATAGGACATTCTCTTATCTGTTTATTCACTTCATCATTCACTCACTGATACATTAAATAAATGTTTCCTGAGTACTATCCAAGCACAGTGTCAGTTATTGGGACATGATATCAAATAAGACCCAATCTCTGCTCCTCAAGAAGCTCATGGCCTAGTGGAGGTGACAGTCATGGACAACATGGCTACAGCACAATGTGATGGCGCCATGAAAGAAAAAGGAAACGAAGCTAAAACAGTGTATGAGAGGGGCTGTTTATGAGATCATGGAAGTCGTCTCTGTGAAGGAGCCCAGAGCAGGAAAGAAAGAACACGGCAGAGGAAAGGCAGAGGGGAGGAAAGGCAGAGAAAAGAGGCAGGGTGATAACTCGTCATTCAAGTAGTTCATAAGCCACAACTTAGAAAAAATGGGGCATGGGTCCCTTGCCCCACTACAAATGTCATCATTTTGGCCTTGACCGTAACTCACGGACTTGTGAAAATCCGCCATTTCCCCCCATCAAATCAGAGGGAAAACATCATCCCAAAGATCAGTAGAGAAACTAGGGCTCCAATGATGACTTTGCCTCTCTTTTTCTATGTAATTTTTTTGGGGGAAGACATTACTTTCCCTGAGCCTTAGCACCTTTTCCTGCAAAACAGAGCTGTAATAGTCACCTTGTATCACAATTGCAAGGGTTAAATGAGATAATGCGCAAGCGGTGCCTACGACTGTGTCTAGGCACACTGACTAGGAGTAGACAGCATTTTCTGCCACTGTTGTTATTACTGCTGCTGCTACTATTATAATCTTGAACAAAGATTAAGGTTTTAAGTTAATGTCTTTGACTGCAACTGTGTCTGGAAGGAGAGATATATTAGAAGAAGGATTGCCCCTCAATAAAAAGGTTTTCAATGTTCTCTATTAGGAATCATGAGCAATCTGACCTTGTAAAAAATAAAATGGTCTGAATTCTTTACATCCTGGCTTGGTTCCTAAAGGCAGCTAAAGTGATATTAGAGACAAAGAGAAACATTGCGGGGGAAAAGCAGCAGCCTTAATTTCCGAGGTGAATGAGATGGATAGCCCCAGTGCCCAGCGGTAAACCTCTTAGTATTTATGAAACTGAAATTACACCCTTCCAATAAAAGGGAAAGGCAAAGAAGGGGGCACTCTACATAATGGCCTCTTGTTAGGCCTTCCTGATTACCTGGGCTCTGTTTTCATGAAAACTGCCAGTACCCAGTGTTTCAGGGCCACCATCCGCTGGGGGCAGACGGGAACCGTTTATTTAGCCAAATGAAAATTCACACTTAAATAAAAAAATACTAGTGGCGTTGGGGCTGGAGAAACAATTACCTAGACCCAACATCACAGCTGCAAATTGCATCAGTGGTAAAAGCAAGTCGGGGGCACAGATTACACCGCTGCTGCCTGACATCAAAGGCAGCCAGCCTTGTTTCTTCATCGGCAGTGTGAACAATATTTCTCTTTGATCTTGGACACCAAGAAACAGCGTGGGGGCGCCAGGGGAGGAGCGGAGGTGCGGTGTTGATATGTAACAACATGCAGCCCACTGAGGTTGCGTGGTTGAAATGCCAAGTAGGGTCAGGAAGACTCCATTTAAACGAGCAGTTGAAATCTAGGGAAAGAATCGGAGGCATGGTTTCACTCAATCATTCAATCAACAAGTCTTTGAGGAGGCAGCCGCATGCCCATGCTGTGCCAGCCACTGGAGGGAAAAGAGAGGTGGAGAGTGAGAGGGGTTGCATGTGACAGAGTCCCAGACCTAGTTTCAAGTCCTCTTCTGGTACTAACGTCTGTGGGATTCTGGGCATATGATTTAACTTTTGGCATCTTATTTTTCTCCTCTACTCCTACCAGGCCCTTTTTCCCTTATGTTTATCCCTTGGTTCCTCTCTCCTGGGGTTTAATTTTGGGCTTTGAGATTTGAATTCCGACTATTCCTTATCTCCCTCATTCTTACCCTTAACCAAAACTCTTTGACACTCTTGGGGTGGGCATCCAGTCCTACCCTCACCCTGTAGGCCTAAGTTCCTAACTCCAAACCACTAGGCTTCACCTCCATCAGGCCACCCACTATTCATTTAGAAGAATAATTCAGACAACTGCAAAGACACCAGCTGGGTACATAGAAGAATCAGACACAGCCCAGCTCTAAGTCAGGTAGGCAGACAGTCTAACAAGGAGGTATTTCTCTGGTAAGAGGAAGGTGCAGAGAAAGCACACCTGGAGACATATGAAGGAAGATTTCCTGGAGAAGATGGCATGAGTTATCATCTGAAGGATGAGTTCTCTAGGCAAGAGATTTGAAGAGTTAAGTTGAATAAGTGGATCATGTGCTACATACATTTATTAACCCTCTGTTTCCCCCAAAGGTGTTCCTCCTCAATACCACATGTGTGTCACACCCTCTCCACAGCCATGGTCCTCAATATTTCCTATGTGTGTTAACAATTTCCAACTTGCTTCCCAGAGAGGTCTACAGACTCCTTATACCTCCCCACCCCGAGGAGTTTCTAAATTAGGAGGAGGAGAGGAGGTTGTTCTGAGCCCCTCTCCCTACCTCTTCCAACAAAGTAGCTCCATTTTTATTAGCAGTCTTTTTGTTTACTTGTTTGAACAAATCTTCTTTTCAACAAAAGATTCAGAATCTGTGGGATGTTTGTCAACTGCAGGTCTAGACTTTAACAGCAACAGTGTCCATTCTGTCTAACCATGCCACAAGTCCTCCTAAGGTGAAAGTGAGTGTGTCTCTCAGCCTATCCCCACCCAGAGCTCCCCCGTGTGTGTCAATAGAAATGTTTAGTTGATACACTCATTGCATTTTATCCTCACGATGATGATACTGTGAGCTAAGCAGTATGAGCTCCATTTTGTTGGTTAAGAAACTGAAGCTCAGAAAAGTTAAGCAACAAGCCCAAGGTCACAGATCTGGCAAATAACAGACCTCAGATCCATCCACATGGCATCATTATCAGGCATAACATGTGATCCCAACCCTCCCTTCCAGCCTCAGCTCTCACCATAATCCTTCCTTCATATCCTACACACCAATCATATTCTGGCTACCTCCAAATATACAGGTTCTTACCCACACCTTTTTGCTAAAGCCAATTTCTCTGTCTGGGATTTCCATCTTAGTAACTAGCACCATTTCTACCTAATGACCCAAGCGCAAAACTAATGATTCTTCTTACAGTCATCCTTCTCCCCACCACCCACAACCAGCCAAGCCACCGAGTCCTACAACCTCTCGATTTTTTTCCCTTATTTGTTAGGAAGCTTTTAGTTGTGAGTTATATTTTTCAAAAACTGACTAAAGTAGTGTAACTTTCAGTGGTTTATTGTCTCATGTCACAGATTTCCAAGGTTAGGCAATGAAGAAATTCAAAGGCACCTTTGAGGCAAGTTCTTTCCATGCCTAGAGGGTTGGTCTGTCCTCTTCAGTTGACCCTCTTGTAGATCCAAGATGGCCACCACAACTACTGTGTTGGTTTCTTCCCTCAAGCACAACTGGAAGTCAAAAAGATGACTCTTTCTTGCCCAACCTAAAAGTTAGGAAACTCCTTCTCTAAAGTGCCTTCTCAAGTCCCCAACAGACTTTTCATGGGCCAGGATAGTATTACATGTTTTTCTTAATCAAAACACCAGAGAAGGCAAGAGTGTGACCATAAGTGAAATAAGCAAAAGTCTCTCCCTGAACTGGGGAAGGCCTGTTGCTTGAGTATATTTCTAAGTAGAGAGCAGGTACCCATAAAAGATCAGGTGTCTGTCAGCAGGGAGCAGGAGTGATGTGGTTGGTAACCAGTAGTGTCTGCTACCATCTGTCATAGCCACTATTCCTCTTCTACCCTTGACATTTCTCAGACCAGTCAACTGCTATCCCTCACCTAGATGATGATAATTTTTTGAGGTAGTCTCACTTTGTCAACCAGGCTGTAGTGCAATGATGCAATCACAGCTCACTATATGCTAGAACTCCTGGGCTCAAGGAATCCACCCACCTCAATTTCCAGAGTGACTAGAGCTATAGGCATATATATATTACCATGCCCAGCTAATTTTTTTAAAACTGTAGATATGAGGTCTTGCTATGTTTCCCAGGCTGATCTCAAATTCCTGGCATCAAGTGATCCTTCTGCCTCAGGTTCTCAAACTGCTAAAATTACAGGTGAGCCCACACTGAAGCCTCTCAACTAGTTTATTGCAATAGGTGTCTAACTGAATTTTACTCCCAAATTGGAGTCTTCTAATCCAACAATCATTCTGTAGCCAGAGTAAATTTTGCATGAAACAAATACAATTTCTCTCATCTCTATTTAAATAACCCAGTGGCTCCCTATCAGAACAAGTACAAACAGTTTAGAGTGGCACATAACCTTCCCCTAGGCCCCAAGCTTCCTCTGTCTCCCATTTTATGATATCCCATCTTGCTGGGAACTCCAGACCACTCTTTTCTGCCTGAAGAACTATACTCATCACTCAAGATCCTATTCAACAACTATTGTTCAATTTTCTGAACCAACGAAGACCAGAAGCACTAATCTTGGAATTGGGCATGGGAGTGTGGTGAATTTGAGTTAGAGGCAGCTGAGTACACAATCAGGAAAGTTGGAAGGCAGTGGCTAGGAGAAGAAGGGAATTTGGAAACCTGGAAGTTTAAATAAAGGGCACATCAATGGGGCCAAAAGAAAAAAAAAAGGAAACCAGAGATAAAGACTAAGAACAACCTAAGGGTACCAATATGGGGCATAAAAACTGCTTGACATTAGAAAAGGGGCTTGTGATAGTGCCTAGGGTCTTCTTCCGGCTTCGGGGGAGACTACAGGGTACTCAAAAGTCTTCCTCTGGCATGTTAGATCTTTGGGTCACTGCTTGCCCTTTGCTTGCTCCACTCTATACAGCAGAAGGCTGATCCCTGCAGGCCATGTGCTCTGGGTAGCTACATTAGTTGGTTTTTAGCTAGTGGGGACACAAAGGTGGGAGGCGGGGCTGATTGGGGAAATCTCATGACTTCCCTGTCTCTACGTTGGACAGCATCGCCAGCGTGGCTGGACCCTATTCTGGAGCGGCCCACTGGGTGCAACTGCCCCCGATCATCCTGGCTCCTGAGATCCGGTGACACCAGTCCCTCACTTTGTCTCAGCAGCTTCCTGTGGTCACTAATCTCTGAGGACTTCAGAATTTCCTGCTGGCTTTTCAGCTCTGCCTCCCTGTGTAACCAGGTCTCTGAATTAAAGGACCTTAAACAATTATCATAATACTATAGGAAAGGGATTGGCAGTAGTGGGAAACTGCCAGGGGAGGGAGGGGCACACCTCGTCATCAAGGGTACTTGCATAATCAGTGTTTGTATACCTAACCCTGAATTGTACCCCACATCTTTAAAATTTAAAAAAGTTCCTTCGTTTTGCTTTCTTTGAGTGAGTTCAGTTTTCCTGATTGGACTCTTACTGACAAAGGCACTGAGCCAATTCTGTAAGATTTATCTGTGAAATTCCTCCTTGCTCCCGCCTCCATTTTGCTTTTAGGATGCAGATCGACATGATGTTGAAAAGGAAATGGTCCACATTTGACAGACCAGGAATCAAACTCCAGCTCTCCCAGTCACTAGCTGAAAGCCTTGGTTAAAATCACTTGGCACCTTTAAGTTTTGGTTTCGTCAAGTGGAGTTCAAAGTAGTATCTTTGGGCCAGGTGCAGTAACTCATGCCTATAATCCCAGCACTTTGGGAGGTCGAGGTGAGAGGACAGCCTGAGCCTGCCGGGTTGGAAACCAGCCTGGGAAGCTTGGCAAGACCTCATCTCTACAATAAATCAAAAAATTAGCAGGGCAGTTGGCACGTGCCTGTAGTTCTAGCTACTTGGAAGGCTGAGGTTGAAGGATCCCCTGAGCCCAGCAGGCCGAGGTTGTGGTGGCCGGGAACATGCCAGTGCCCTCTAGCCTGGGTGAGAGAGTGAGACTCCAACTAAAAAAAAAAAAAAATAGTATCTTCTTCTTAACCATTATTAGGACTGAATGAAGTACTGTATATATAACGTTTAGGCCACCCCTGACACAAAGTAGGGGTACAAGAAATGATCCCTTATACACCCCTCTATCATAACACCTTTTCACGTTATCTCAATGAATGATTTATTTAAATGTCTTTGGTGTCTGCTAGAGCAGTGCTTATTAAAATTTAATGTGCATCCAAAGAACCCTGTGATTGCATTAAAATGCAGATTCTGATTCAGTCAGTGTGGGGCGGGGCCTGAGATTTTGCATTTCCAACCCTGTTCTCAGCTGATGCTAATACTGTGTTCCAAAGATCATTCAAGAAGCTGGCAAATGTTTTCTGTAAAGGGCCTTAAAGTATTTTAGGCTTGGGAGGTCATACCGTCTCTGTTGCAATATTCCACTCGGCCAATAACACTTTACTTAGAAAAACAGGCACTAGATGGGATTTGGGTCCAGAGCTGGAGTTTGCTGACCCCTGCTCGAGGCTCTTAGTTGTCTCAGGACATGGTTTTGTTTTATTGACCTCTGCATTCTCATCCCTCAGCACAGATCCTGGCACAAAGCACACACTCAGTAAATTATTATTTGATTCATGACTGAACAAACTCTTAGCACATATTGAGTCTCTACTGTGAAACTGGAAACACTAAGGCTAGAATTTATTGAGTGTATACTATGTTCCAGGAAATGTTCTACGTACTTGATAGATGCTATTTTCTTTAATGCTCACAACCACCTTAATAGGTAGGTATTACTACTATTCCCATTCTACAGATAAGGCACATAGAAGTTAGTTGAGGATCCTTAGGTCACAGGAGAGCCAGGAAAGAGGCGGACGTCAGAGTCCTTGCTTCCCACAGCTTCAATCAGCTTGCCCCGGAGGCCCTTTTCTACTGTTTTTTTAGCTGTTAATCTCTCTAGAGATATTATAGTTCCTGAAAGGCTGGAATCATATCAGTCTTTTTTATCTCCCTATCTCTCTCAGACCCATAACAGTGTGTTGTGCACACAGTATGCACTTACAAAAGATTTCTTTCTGATTGATATTTTAAATATCCTATCCTGAACACACAGTGCTGTGAATCTGGGTCACAAGGAAAATGTACTGAACAAAGATCTCTGTGTCCTCAGTATATACATAGAATTTGAGCCTGAAGGTACCAATTATCATATCTAAAAATGCCTTAAAATATTAATAATTTAGCACTTACATTCACATAGAGAAGGATTCCTGAGAGCTTGCAAGTCATTGACAATTGGAAATTGTGTGTCCAGTGGAGACCTGGGCATGCAATGGTGTTTACTGTATGTTGACTAACAAAAGGAGAAGGCAAAGCAAGACAGAATAAACAGATGAACTTCCAGGTGATTGGGGCTCTACTAGATTGAGCTGTGGGCTGGCTGGGAGTATTCACTACCCTAACCCTTAACTCTCTCGTAAGAAAATAAGGAAGTTGGACCAGAGCATCACTTAAGTCCTTCTAGTTTTAAAATATTATGTCTTTAAAAAGTGACTGGGCTCAGTGGCTCAGCCTGTAATTCCAGCACTTTGGGAGGCCAAGGTAAGTGGATTGCCTGAGCCCGTGGTTTCGAGACCAACTCCAGCAACTTGGCAAGACCTGGTCTCTACAACAAATCAACAATTAGTCGGGCGTGGTAGCATGCACCTGTAGTTCTAGCTACTTGAAAGGCTGAGGCAGAAGGATCGCCAGAGACCAGCAGGTCGACGCTGGGGTGGCTATGAGCGTGCCACTGCACTCCAGTCTAGATGATGGAGTAAAACTCCTACTCAATAAATAAATAAATAAAGCAATAATATTATCAAAGAAATTTTGAAGAGCATTGTCCTTAAATGAAATGATCCCAAACCACCAGGATTTTAAAATAAATGTCCCTTCTGTGTGGTCAGTGTCCCTGCTTCTGGCAGTATCATCCCTTTCCCATTGCCCCCTTTTGGTCCACCTTACAATTTCTAGTTTGTTTCAAATCAAGAAACCAGATCAACAATATTATTATAATTTTTTGTAAAGTAGGTGTAAATTGATTATAAATAATGGTCCTATAGACTTCTCTAACTAATGATATTCAACACATGTACATTGTGATAGCTGTTTCAGTTGTGGTGTGAGATTGCTTGTGTATGTGTGTGCATGTGTGTGTATATTTATATTCATGTTAGTGAGGTCCTAAGACATTAGATAAAATAACTCATTAAGACAGTGATACTTTGTTATTGTCTCTAATAAATGAGGAAATCACAAATTGAGATGCTTGAACACTCATGCCAGAACATATACCCAGAAACTAGGTCTCCTGATTTCTAGCTACAGTGTGAAGCCATATTAAGAACCTAAGAAGAATTTGTGATCTCCAAACATTCTCCAAGTTACCAGTACCTCGAAGGCAACCAGCCTCTACATCTCTGTTGCCTTCTCTACAAGGCTGCCTTGGAGCAGACATGGAGAGCTCTGAGGCTGCCTTCATAGGTATTAACTCTCCCCTTAAGGTCCTGTGCACTCTGTCCTGACTGACCAGCCAGCCTTCTCATTGGGGAGACTAAAAGTCCAGTGGCACTTTCCTAGGACAATCAGTGTTGCTGGAAGCCTCCCTTGCCAAGTAGATCCACAACTATCTGTCAGACTACAAAGAGAATGCCCTAAAAGTGGGAAGGCCTTAACTTAGCTCTGTCCAGAAATTTACTTTTTATCCGTTCTTTTTCCATAGATGTTTGTTAAGGGCCAACTAAGAAGTCAGTGGCAGTTGCTACTATTTATGTGCCAGGCCCTGTCATGTGTGCTTTATACTTATTAACACACTGAATCTTCATAGTGATCCTATTAGTAGGTCCTATTCGTATCTCTATTTCACAAATGAGTAAACTGAGGGACAGAGAGTAAGTAAATAGTATGCCCAAGGTCACAGCTGGCAAGTGACGGAGCCGAATTCACCCCCAGATAATTGTCTGTTACACACTATACTGGCTGTCACAAGAGGACACAATCCCTGTCCTCATGCAGCTTCCATCTGTTGGAAAATATGAGCAGTAAACCATTAAATTTTTTTTTTGTTTTTGAGTTGGAGTCTTACTCTGTTGCCCAGGCTTGAGTGCAGTGGCATGCTCCCGGCCACTGCAGCCTCAATCTTCCAAGGTGATCCTTCCATCTCAGCCTTCCAAGTAGCCAGAACTACAGGCGCACACTACTATGCCCAGCTAATTTTTTGATATATTGTAGAGACGAGGTCTCACCATGTTGCCCAGGCTGGTCTCGAATTTGCCAGCTCAGGCAATCCTCTCGCCTCAGTCTCCCAAAGTGCTGGGACCATAGGCTTGAGCCACTGCACCTGGCCAGTAAACCATTAAATTTAAGATGATAATTTAATCACAGTTCTGATAATGATATGAAGAAGTTCCGGGAAGCTTGAAAACATGTACTGAGGGATCTGGTCTTCATGGGGGTAGGGGGGAGAGTGCAGGAGGTTTTCCCTGGAGAAAACAGGGTTGGCATTGAACTCCAAAGGACAAGGAGGAGTTCACCAGGTAGAGTAAGAGATGAGTCTCCCAGGCAGAAGAAAGATGGTAGGTAGAGACCTCGAGGCAAAGAGGAGCATGAAATATTCAAGGAACCCCAAGAAGCCAGTGCGGTGGGGTTCAGAGGTGAGGGAGAGGTGGCACCAGGTGGCGTTGAGAAGTGGCCAAGTCTGCACCTCCACTGGCTCAACTCAATGGCCATGGTGAGAGGGAGACAGCCTGCTGTCACTGTCTCTATTTTGCAGATTGGGAAAGAGGATGGAAAGTAGTAAAACTCCTTGAAAGCCAACAAGCCGGGGGCAGGTATATGACCCACCCAGGACACTGGGGTGACACCCTGGCTCTCTTTCCTTGCTTCTTCCTCTCAGTTAAAATTCTCACCATCATTTCTCAAATAAAGATACATCAAGACCTCCTTTTTTAAAAAATTCATCTAGGAAAGAAAATGAAATATTTATTTAACATTTGTTCTCCCACTTAATGCAATTTAATCAATTCACCACAACAAAATGTTTGAAGTTTCTATTCCTTTCTGCAGTGAAAAAATTGAAAGGATCAGTGAGATAAAGGAAGTTGCCTGGGGTCACAAAATGGTGGATGGGGGAGCTGGCTTTCCATCCAAATCTTTCAAGCTCACACATGTCTGCTCTCTCCATGACTTCATGATATAAGTGGACAAAGCAATCAGTAGAGGATGCCACACAAAGTCCCCAAAACACAAAGTCTAAGAAAATACATACAGCCATGTTGTTCTGCTTTCAAAGTTCACCATAAGCATGAGAGCAAAATGATTTCTCCTTGTGCCTTCCACCCCTCCCCCAGCACTTAGGTTCTCAGCAGGAAACAGATGGCACACTAAATTGGGTAATTTGAGGAGAGTTTAACAGAAGGCTTATTTACAAAGGTGTAGGGCAGGTAAAGGGAAATCACCAGGGATGGGAACACTGGGCTCCATCCTCACCCGCATCCTGATGGAAGCGGGGAGACTGTGGTTCCAGACCCTGGGGAGGAGTAGGAGTGGGTTGTGTAGAAAGGACCACCTGATAGAAGCAGTTAGTTCTTAGTGACACCATAGGGCAGCAGCAAGGGGATCAATACCCCAACCCATTCTCTCCCACCCTCCAACTGTCCACTGATGCTCCCTTCTGGCCAAACTTAATCAGAAGGCACAGGCTACTATAAGATAAATTGTGTTTCCCAAAATTCCTATGCTGAAGTCATAACTTTCAGCACATGAGAATGCGACTGTATTTGGAGACGGGGTCTGAAAAGAGATAATTAAGTTAAAATGAGGTCATTAGGGTGGGCCCTCATCTGATTTGACTACTGTTTTCAAAAAAGAGAAAATTTGGACACAGACTCATACAGAAGGAACACAAAGTGAAGACCCGGAGAAGAAGGCAGTCTGCAAGACAAAAAGAGAGGACTCAGAAGAAACCGTCGGGCCAACATCTTGGTCTTGGACTTCTAACCTTCAGAACTGTGAGAAAATAAGTCTCTATTGCTCAAGGCACCCTGTCTGTAATGCTTTGTTATGGCAGATGGAGCAAGCTAGAGCAGGAAGCAAGGAAGCTGGTTGATGTCGTCCACACCAGGCAGCCTCCAGCGGCACCAAGCCAGGTGGAAGAGAAGGGAGAAAGGTTGTGGAATAGCAGGTGGGAGGGATACAGCCCAACTCAGAAATGGGTGTTTCAAGATGTCCTAGAGCAGTATTAGCAAGGCTGGAAATATTCCAGTTGAGTTCTTGGCCACAGTTGTGCTCTCCCTATGCAGACATGGCACATGGCTTCACCATGGTATCTCTGTTGGCTCCCTTCTCTGACCACATACCGCAATCTCAGTCAGGCTAGGAGTCTCAGCTGGAGCCCTGGTCCTCAGACAGGCCTTTCAAGGCACTTCTGTCCACATTTCCTTCTATCCTGGGTGCCCAGGGATGGTCTGGCCCTTCCCCCGCACATTTTACTAGACTGCCTGGCTGTAAGATAACGAACATCTTGACAATAGGGACTGTATCTTATGCATTTCTGATGAATGAGAGAATAACTGATGGACTAAATGAAGAAAACAAACATGTATCAATTACCATCTATGTGCCAAATACTGTGCTAAGTGTTTTAATGTATTTTAACACTGCCCGAGTCAAAATCAAGGAGTCAAGAAAAATGATTATTGATCATTTATTCAACATTTACTGTGTTCCAGGCAGGGGTAAGGGTAAAACACTTGACCTGTATTGCACAAGCACCAACAGACACACCAGAGCAGACACCTGTCATAAACCCTGGAATGGCTGGGCTAGCATCACTGGTTAAAGGTCAGCCTAGGGCCAAGTCATGAGATGAAGGATCTCCAAGCATTATTTCACTGACCACTCATCAGGCCTACTGAGGTAGGTATTATTATCCCCATTAAATATAATAAGGAACTTAAGTTTGCTGTGCAAGGTCATGCAGAAAATAAGTGTAGGAACAGGGACTCACATCCAGAACTGGCTCAGTTCAAGGTACACACTTTAAACTATGCTGGTCAGTCTTAACTATGCCACCCTGCACATGATGCCCCCTTCCTTGAGACATTCTTCTTCCGAGAGAGCCATGTGGCTTGCCTCTTCCGGCCTTTGCTGAAGTGTTACCTGCTCAGCAATTCCATCCATTTCAAATTATCTTACTCACTTGATGCTCTCTCTCTTTCAAGCTTTATTTTTCTCCATAGCATATTTAGACTTTTTTAAATTGTGGTCAAATATACACAACATGAAATTTACCATTGCAACCAATTTTAAGTATAAAATTCAATAGCATTCAGTACATTTACAATGTTGGGAAACCATCACCACTAATCCATTTCCAGAACCTTTTCCTCACCCCCAAAATAAATTCTGTCTTCATTAAAAAAAAAAATCTCCTATTCCTTCTCCACCAACCCCTGTCAACCACCATTCTACTTTCTGTGTCTATGAATTTGACAATTTTAGTATTTCTCATGTAAGAGGAATCATATAATATTTGCCCTTTGTCTGGCTTATTTCACTTAGCATGCCTTCAAGTTTCATCCACGTTATAGCGTGAGTCAGAATTTATTCCTTTTTAAGGCTGAATAATATTTCATTGTATGTATACATTTGTACCGCATTTTGTTTATTCATTAATCTGTTAATGAAAATTTGGGATTTTTCATTTTTTAGCTATTGTGAATAATACTTTTATGAACACATGTGTACAGTATCTATTTGAGTTCTTGCCTTTGGTATATACCCCAAAGTCAAATTGCTGGATCATATGATAATTCTATGTTTAACTTTTTGAGGACCCAGTAAAATGTGTTCCATCTCTGTAGCATCATATTAGATGTTTTACCAATTTATTTTGATTATTGAAGGCCACCACATACTAGGGCAGTAAGTTCCAACGAAGGCAGGAATTTTTAAAATCTGGTTCACAGCTGTTTTGCCCAAACCTAGAACATGCATAGCACAAAATAGGTGAACAACAACTGTTTGATGAATGAATGCGTGTATTAGGTGTATCCTGTTCTTGTGGTCAAGGGCACTAGAGTCCAAAAGAGTTCGATGAGGTTTTTTTCCAGGGTGTCCAAAGCAATAACATCAAGGGGGAAGAAAAACCGAGGTCAAGGAGAAAAACAAGGGATCAGAGTAGGGGAAGCAACATTGAGTGTTGGACGTGCATGAGACTCAAACAGAAAAGCAATCACTGGGGTCAGTTGCTAAGGGCATCGGCCATCAGATGGGCAGAGACATTCAGAATAAAATGAGGTAAACACTTAAGGCCAGAGAGTGAGAACAACCCCGGGGGACCAGAAGAGGGACTAAAGTGGGGCTAGCTGAATAGTGGATGAGGGATCTGCTTGATTTAGGAAACCATGGAGGCCCCTAAACAATGTTTTGAACTTATGGCCAAAGACAGTGACTGGCACATATTAAGCATTAACAAACATTCATTAATTGACTGGTTTCAAATCCCAGCTTATCATTAACTTGACATATGACTTAAGGCGAATCATTTCCCTTCTATGTGATTTTCCTTATCTGTGAATATAGCTGGTATAGATAAATCAATACATTAAACATTTTTAAAAACTATGGAAACATTTTCCCCTGACAGATCCTAGCAGAAGAGTAAAAACAAAGGGCAGGTGAAAGGGGGTTGGAGGGTCAAGGCCTCACCCATCAGTTCTTGTGCTCCACACCATCTCAGTTGAGAGTTGATTCCTCCAAGTTCTGCAGAACCTGCAGCCAGGTTGAAAGGTTCCAGGGCCATCTGATCCCCAAGGATCATTCCAGCTCTGACATGCATTCCCATGATGCTTGCCAAAGGCCATTCTACAGAGCAGTAGCAGACACTCACTCCATACTTATCATTTGGCAGATGCTCTTCTGAGTGCTTTTCATGTATTAATTCCCAATTCAGAAATGAGAATACTGGGGCACAGAAAGGTTAAGTCACTTCTCCAAGACTACACAGGTAGTAAGGGGTGGAGCCTGAATCAAACCTAGTGATCAGATTCTAAGTCCATTGCTTTTGACCCACAACTCTGTTCTCCCTTCCTCAATGGGTGCCCAGTATGCACTCTTGTTCTGCTGAATACAAAGGGATGGCAGGATGCGAAGAGGAAAGGAAAGAACTGAGAAGATAAAGAAGGAGGGAGCGAGTGCAGTCGAGCACTTAGTTCTCTAGAGGGTATACAACTTCACAGTGACACTGGCTGCTGGGGTGGAGACACCAGGAACCAATCTGCTGCCTTTCCCACAGTCCTGAACCCACTTTTGAGGCGGTGGCTTCTCCTGCCTCCACATTTTCTAATCCAGAAATGGTCAAATCCTACTTTTATAGCAAGATATTAGATGAGGGCATTCTTAAGAGGATCTTTCCAGAAAAATGAGAGATGTCAGCTTACCAAAAGATTTTTTTTTTTACTGGAACAATAAAATCTGTTTTATGAATAATGATGGGAAATAGAAAGCTGCCCATATTCCCATAGACCTTTTCTCCTCTAATGAATTTAATGAATTAGAATACACACAACTCAATAAAAAAATTACTGAAAAGCCTGGTAAGCATCATTCAAAGCCTCTCAACCAGTCATTTTCATATTTTCTGAAGCCAGCATTTCCATTAAAGTGGTACAACATTATGCAAATAATATAATTTTACCGTAACCTCAGGAAAAATGCAAAAATTGGCAATAGATGAAGGCAAAAAACAAGAGTTTCTTGCAGGAACAAAGGGTTTCCCTGTGTTTTTCAAAGGCTTCACTGCCATTTGGGAGAGGGGATAATTCTTTACTGGATAGAATCATTTTCATATTGCAGGGCGTACAGCATTCCTGACTCCTGCCTACTATATGTCAGCTCACAGACCAGTAGGGGAGAGGAGAGATAGGGATGTACGTAACAAGCTATCATCCAAGATCACCTGACACATGTAATGCACCTCTATTAAATTTTATCTACTATAATACAAAATGAAATGTTTACAAAGCATAAAAAGAAATTCCCTCAAAGGCAAGAGTCCATTTTTCCTCAAAAGTAGCTAACTAAATTGACTAAAAACACAATTTGCTAATATCAGAACCAGAAGGGACTCCAGAGACTATCTAGCCCAGGGATTGGAAAAATGTTTCTGTAAAGGGCCCAGGTATGTATATTTTAGGTTTTGTGGGCCACACAGTCTCTGTTGCAAATATTCAGCCTCTATCTTTGTAGTACAAAGGCCACCACCGATGGTATGCAAGTGAATGGGCATGGCTGTGGTCCAATAAAGTTGACTTATAACAACATTTAAGTAAATGTTTAAATATTATTTAAATAAAAACAGGACCAGTATTACTGATTTCTTCTTTTGCCTCGGGCTCCAATATAGGTCTGCACAGCACTGTTACTGATCTTGTCATCATTTCAATTTTCAATAATATGTTTATTTTAGGACTTTTGGCATTAATTTTGATTTTGTATAATATTGCAGTATTAACTTTATTTGATGACTGGGTCTTGGTACCCCTTTAAGTCTTGCACTGAAGGCCGGTGCCTTATGCTCCTAAACCTCGATCCCTGTTTATACTCTTCCTTGGGCCAGTCCCTCTGTCTATTCCCCCAGTGGTCCACTCATTGTCAAATTGAGTCCTAGTAACTTGGCTGTACATTTTCTTACTTGGGGTCATGTCTTGGTTCCTTCACCTCTTAGCTTCTTTCGCATAAGAGTAACAACAAACCCCTACCCACATCCCATGTCAGCAGTTCTCACCTTCAGGTACTTTAAAGGCTCAGCTTCAAGAAGCCTTTTCAAGAAGATGTTCCCAATGAACTATACCTCTCTCTAAGAAGAATTCTCCAACAGCTGCTAAGAAAACTGTTGCCTGTTTCATCGTATACATGCAGCAGTGTACTAGGCACAGAGAGGGAAAAGCAAGATAATCTTCCTACTAGGCTGTGGACTCCTGAGGGAAAAGACCTCCAAATCTCCAACCTCTAGTAAACAGTGTGCCCTTAGTAAGTATTTGTCAAAATGAATTGGAGAAGTCCTTTCATTCAGATTTTCAGAGTTTAGATAATGAGGGCAAAAATAGGGAAGCTCAGTGAGACTGATTTCATGCTCTTAGAATGAAAGAAAGCAGTGCTATTTTGTGGATTTTATTAGTTGAAATAAATCTGGGAGAAATTGCCAATGTGGGCACTGTGGTTAATGTCGAACCCAAAGAGCATAGTAATCAACACTTGTACCCTAACTAGCTGGTCTATAGGGGAATATCCATTTGTTTTCCCTATTGTTGATTTCCAGTATTCTCCTGTTCCACAGGAAGGGAGAAAGCCAATTCAGAAATAAATTACCGCTCTCAGCTAAACCCCCATTTCCCAAATCCCAAGCCTTGCTTTAACCCATTTATTTAATTTCTCTTAACATATTTAAATCCATTGGAGGGAATTATGAGAGAGACAGATGAGACAGGTCGCAAACATTTGTATGCACATTAAAATAAAGAAAATTAAACGAAAGATTAATAGGGCAGACAGGTAACCATGTAACATGATTTCACTTCGAAGCAATTTATTTCCATTCAAACTGTGATAAATAACCACCAAGTGATATAATAATTACCCATTTCTTGGTGTCGAATGGGATGTGGAAATTATTCTCTGAAGTGAAAACATCCCATGGACTTTCAAAAGGGAATGTCACACATTCAATAAAGCTACAAACCATGACCCCAAAAGAAATTGAATTGGCCTGTTTGTATTCCCATCGCTATGTCTGAAAAGTATGTTCTCATCCTCTAAGGCAAACTTCTCTTTCTGTTTGATAAAGTCTTGTGATTTGCAGCCACAAAAACTGAGGACTCCATAAATTCCGTGCTTTGGCACTCCCGTGTGAGATCAAGCCCTGGAAAGAATGGCTGCTGAAGAAAGCAGAGTCTTAGGGTCATGGAACATTCCTAGCTTTGGTGGTAAGCAATGGTCATTTCTAAATGCCCTCTGGGCTTAAGAATAATTCGATGCATTTTAAAATTGGGTCTTGTTCCGTTAAAAGCAACACCCCATCTATAAACACTCATCAACACCCATTAGAAGGATCTTCTTTGCTGGAGCTCTTTTCTGCTTATTAATACCAGGGCTGCCATTGCTTTAGGGTCCACAATGTGCTGGGTGCATGCACACGTCATTTCATATCAGAAACATTACTGACAGGGAAGGCCAGTAGACAGACTGGTGGGCAAAAGCACTGAATTAAGAAGGAAAAGACGGCAGGGCTCAGCCTGTCATCCCAGCACTTTGGGAGGCCGAGGCGAGTGGCTTGCCTGAGCCCATGGGTTTCGAGACCAACCCAGGCAAATTGTTGAGACTTCATCTCTACAACACATAAAAAATTAGCCAGGCGTGGTAGCATGTGCCTGTCATTCCGGCTACTTGGAAGGCTGAGGCGGAAGGATCGCCGGAGCCCAACAGGTGGACGCTGGGGTGACCATGAGTGTGCCACTGCCCTCCACCCTGGGCAACAGAGTGAGACTCCAATTCAAAGAAAAAAAAGAAAAAAGAAAAGAAAAGACTTGGGTTCTAATTCTGGGTTAGTCTCCTATCAGCCATGCAAACTTGGGCAGTTCACTGAAACATCTCTAGGCTTCAGTTTCCTCATTTATAAAAATGGAACACTGGCATGTACCTACTTCAACTTATTGGAAAAACTGTATTATTGCACAAATTCACTTCAAATTTCTAAATGTTTTTTCAAACATTTGGTTACATAATGCTCCAGACTTTCTCCTGTCCATTCAGTTACCCTGTTATTCAATCGTTCATTTATTCAACAAAGCTTAATTTAGCATTTACAATGGACCTAGAACTGGGAATACGGAGATGAATCACATCAAATCCCCTCAAGGAGCTCACAGTCTAGCAAAGACCATGCCTTTGCAATTTGCAAAGTATTTTAAAATAGTTTCTTATTTAACCGTCAATATAAATATTTGGAGATGGTATTCACTCCATTTTTTTTAGATGAGGACATTGAGGACTCAGAAAATATGAAGTGAACTTGCTAAACCCATGGAGCTTTGTTGACAGGGGCAACATTGAAATTGTGGCTTTATGACTCGAATTCAGGACTCCTTCTCATATGCTATGGATGTCTTACAGGAGGGAGACCTGAACTAAAACACCTTGCTATCCATTTCCGTCCTTCTTTCCTCCCTTCCTTCTTTCCTCACCTTTTTCCTTCCTTCGTCTCTTCCTTCTCAAGCATTTAGTAAGCATCTGCATCTACTGTATACTAGGCATTGTGTTTGACTCTGATGATTAAAGGTGTTAATGACATAGTCCCTGGCTGCTAGAGCTTAATATCTAGCAGAGGACCAAGAAAAATATCCAGATAATTTCAATAGTATAAGTGCTATGACAGTAGAGATATCGAATGCAGTAACAACA
The DNA here is from genome assembly GCF_000164805.1 of Carlito syrichta. Taxonomy (NCBI): domain Eukaryota; kingdom Metazoa; phylum Chordata; class Mammalia; order Primates; family Tarsiidae; genus Carlito; species Carlito syrichta. Next base: position 216,078 of record NW_007250871.1, read on the forward strand.
CACTTTAAAAAAACCAACAACTAAAACTAGCTTCAGGGAACCAGGAAGGGTTTTACAGAAGAGGAACAGCAGAAAGTTAAAGTGTCTTTGACCAGGCCAATGAGGAGCTAGCATGTTTCAAGCAGAGGGAAGCAAATGAGGAAAGTCAATGGGAAGGTTTGGGGGACCCTCAGTTTGTTCAGGGTGGCTGGACTTTGGACAGCATAAGATGAAATAGAGATAGTTGCTGTTAGAGAGGAACTCATGAGGTAGACTGTATAGAGTACTGATAAAAAGTTGAGACTTCATTCTGAGGACAACGGGAAACCCCAGAGGGATTTTCAGTAGAAAATAATACTCAGATGAACTAGAACTAATGTGATAGTGATGGGGATAGGCAGAATTGAAAGATACCACCCTTAGGGTTGGTTCTTACTTTCAATGAGTACTTGACTCAGTACTGGATGAACCCTTTGGAAACCACACTGTGAGAAAAACTAACAGCAACAACAATAATGTCTTTACTTATCAAGTCCCTATAATAAAGCCAGGACTAGACTAAGAGCTTTGAATATACTACCACATTCAAGAATGAAAACACTTGATGATTTTGTCACTGTTATTTTCTTATTTTATAAATGCTCTACTGGAGCCATACTAAATGCATATCTTCAGAGATGAATCTGCATTTGAGATTTAGTGATCTTTAAAGTGCACTAAATTTTTAGAGTCACTGCTGTGAATTCCAAAGCATGTGACATTTTTATTCTAGGGAATGGCTTCAATTAATACAAAAATAATTATTTGCATTCCAAAAATAACAATTTCAATTAACCTGTGCTGCCTTATGCTTAATGACATACAAACGGCTCAAATAGTATGAAATACCCCAGTGACAAGTACACATAAAACGTTTAGCTGAGAGTGAGACTGGCAGGCACTCTTAAGTAGAGATACTACTCAGAGAGAGGTATTTTTTGAAGCCTCAAGTGGAACAGGCTTAAAATACAGAGGACAGTCTGTGTTAAAAGAGGATGACACACCCAGGATTCAAAAGCAGCTTTGGCAAATGAATAGACCTTAGCATTAGAAGAGGCCTGAAATACCTGCAAGTACAAGGGTTCTCAAACTGTGTTCCAGAGACCCCTAGCTCCTTAAATATCCCTAAAAAACAAGGAAGAGCCTGAACCTTCAGGGACTGAGCTTTCCTTACCCAAGTTATCAGCCTCTATTTTAACTGTCTTACATATTGGGTTTGATCTAGAATTCTCTTCAAAGAAAGGGGATCATATACTGTATTTAGAGAGAAATTAACACAAGGAGTTTATATAGTCAACAAATCTACCACATGTTTTTTGAGCATACATATACCAGGTAGGCTTAATGGTGGCATGGAAGATAGTAACATGAATAACGTGGGCCCTCTGCCTACGTCTGTTAAGGATCTTTGGTTGCAGGCAACAGAAATCAACTCCAACAGCTTAAATGAGTAGCAGGATTTCCTAAGAAGATCAGTCAGAGAATTGAACAATCTGACTTCAAGTAGGGAAGTGCCATGAAGTTCTAGGGATCTCTATAGGGGAGAACTCATGTACCAACCCTGTCAAATGAATGGTTTTGCTGCCAGGCAGCTCATGGCTATAACCTCAGCACTTTGGGAAGCAGAGGCAAAAGGATTTCCTGAGTCCAGGGCTTCAAGACCAGCCTGGGAAACTTGGCAAGACCTTGTCTCTACAATAAATACAAAAATTAGTTGGTCATGATGGCACATGCCTGTGGTTCCAGTTACTTGGAAGGCTGAGATGGAAGGATCACCTGAGCCCAGCAGGTCGAGGCTGTGATAGTTGTGAGTATGCCACTGCACTCCAGCCTGGGTGACAGAGTAAGACTCCAACTCAAAAAAAAGAAAGGAAGAATGAATGAATTAATGATTTTGCTATAATCCAGGCATCATTCCTCTCGAAAACCAAACACCTGGGGAAAAAAACTGGAGAATGATTGGCCCAGCTTGCACATGCACCTGGGCCAAGAATGTAGAAATATGGAAGAGTTGATGGCAGGGTAGACTCAAGGAATGATGAGCTATACTCCCAGCCAAAGAACAAAGGAAAGAGTGAGGTAGTTCTCCAGTGGCAAAGGGAGTGTTGTTGATGAAGTAAGGTGGAATGGAAGCTGAATAATCAAAAAGAGCAGCTGTCCACTAAGTTTCCCTAAGAGAACTTAGTTTCAAAGGAGAAATAGTGGAGATACATATTTTTGGTCTGCCCAAAACTCCCTTCCCCACCAGATGTCAGAAGTCTTCTACCTAGTATTCCTTCTCTCCTTCTGTGATGTGAATAGATGTTCTCATAGGCTCACCCACCCTGGCCCTGAGATGATCCATGGTGGGCCAATCAAGGCCAATCAAGACTCTTCCTGGAATTTTTAAACTTTTAGCTGTGTCCTTTAGGTATGTTGGTAGCCAATCCCCTCCATATTCATGAAGCTGACTACAGAGAATGAAGACTCAGAGTCAAGAAACACAGAGAACTGTGACTTTTTTTGTTTTTTTTTTGAGTTGGAGTCTCACTCTGTCGCCCAGACTGGAGTGCAGTGGCCGCTCCCGG